>NC_064307.1:25988120-26063120 GCF_023373825.1 Bactrocera dorsalis | reverse complement strand
GATTATTTTTTCTACATACATAAATTCTACATTGTATGAGGTATTGGAACCTCGAATGTCTTCGAACTATCTGACTAATCACAAATAAAAACGATGGATATTATTAATAGCAAAAAATTTCTATATGCAAAAATATAAAATGAAAGCCATCCGGAAATATATAATCATGGACTAAAATGTAAATTAAATACCAAAACAGGAATGAAATTCAGATTACCGTTATTTGAAAATACATACTTCCCAATTGAATTTTGTGCTGTACAAGCATATTCGCCGCCATCTTCCTCTTTGACGTTTGATATGTTCACGTGACTTATAACGTCATCATGAATGGTTACATATTGACCAACCAAAAATCGAGAGTTGTCCGGAATCTGAAATAGAAATGGTTTACATTAGAAGGAAACGTATTGAATACAGCCGTTAGGTTTATCACTATTTTGATTGAAATAATTAGGTCAAATTGGAGTATAGGCACCTAAGCCCACGTAACCTCATATATGATTTTATAATAGAAATTGGTAATATTCCACATTTTTATAATAAAAACAAATTGAACACAAAATTACGAGAAAATGATATAAAGAGAGGCATAAAAAAGGGGTTTTGAAAATTTTCGAAAATTGAGCGTGGCCCGCCTCTTCATGCACCTATCACACAAATCCCTAAAGCTATATAAAAAAAAATTCACTAAATGCAAATCTTTTCGGCAACTCCTTTGCCTACTAAATTGTTGAAGACTAATAAAAGTGTGATAATCCACTAAATAAATGCGTAGCAAGTAGGTATTAAATTTTACATCCTACAATGACATGACTTAATTATTCAATGAGCGCGGTTGCCCAACATTATATGAAATACTATGCCTCAGTATATACTCGGCCAATTCCAACCAAATTTAGGGCCCTACAACATTGTGAAGTTCTTAAGCGGTAGTGTAATAGAAGAAATTCAATTATAACTACGACTACTTCCCATATAAGTATAACAGTTTTAATTTCCATCTGATTTTTTTTCATTTTGCTGCACGTTATCGAAATAATATTTTACACAAATAGTTCTTTCTCCCCATCTTGCATCTACAAATTGTCGAAAAGGGAACATAACTTTTTAAGTCTCCAAAAACTGAAAAGGTACATGTAAGTGTTAAAGCTGACTCCAAACGTCTAATGAGCTTTTATGGCAGGAATCATGTCATATAATTAATATTGTCGTCTTAACAGCAACCATTATTCGGTGCGTCTAATATGATATTTTCGATTCGGTTACTTACCGGGAATCCATCGAGTGACCATGTAAATTGCGGTAAAGGATTTCCAGTTGCTACGCACTTTAACGACACAGTGGGTCCGGGCTGCAATGTTTGCTCCGAAAACCAATAAAGTAATTCTGGAGATGCATCTGAAAAATATTAAAACCAAACATTAAATTGTGAAGAATAATAACACTATGCCATATATACATAATTGAATCTAGATATATGTATGTATACATGCGTAACTTGTATCAAAATAAGTAAAAACAAAGGATCTTGAAAATTTATGATTTTTAACATCGAAGATTAATTTAAATTGTTAAGCAACTTCTTAGAAAACAGTAAATTATGTCAAGGACAATGGATCTTTCGACCAGGTCAATGTTAAGACTTATTCGTGATGACACGACGGATGACGATCCACGGCAGTGAAAGTATCCTTTTTATAGATGAAAAATGTTTCACTGTTGAATAAGTTTTCAATGAGAAAAAACGACAAAATCTATGCAAAGATAAAAACAAAGATATTCCTGTTTACATTCCAGTTGCTGTAATGATCTTCTGCAAAGGAGATAGACCACTTCACTTCTATAAAATAATATTAATATTATTAAAAGTGTATCATCAGGATATTTTAGAAGGCGTGGTAAAGCAGTTAAGCAATACTATTTTCTATGGAGAGCATTGGATCTTCCAGCAAGAGACTAGTTTCATAGCTGCAGATCATTCGTCATAACCTAATCCTATCTTCTCACCTTAAGTAATGAGTGCACTAAGTTTCCTTAAACTGCATATAATGTATAGCTTCCATACAAATTGAACACATAGTTACTAAAAGAAATGCACCGATGAATGGTATATTAGCTTCGTTGCAGCCGAAGTTTACGTTTTTTTTGTTTTTATTTTATTTAATCACACAGCTTACCTCCCAGTTGTAGTTCAGCTGTCGACTGAATCTGCTCCCACTCATTCGAAACAAAGCACTGATACATCCCAGGATCGTCCTTTTGCACTTTCTTAATTATCAGTCTTGGTGGGTCAGTTAGTATCTGTAAAATGTAAGTAATAATTGTAATATATTTTTTAGATTTTTGCAATGCTATTTATTACTAATTAAATAAATAATGTATGAATAAATTCGGTTGTAACCGAACATTTTATACATACAACATATGGTGAAGTGGTATGGTGGACGTCTTTATCGAAAAAGTGTCGGTTTTATTAACAAGGAACAAGTGCAACGGACGACTATAGAAAGTGGACCCTAGTATTAGTGATAATCTCTTCATTCAACTCAAATTACTGCATACACACTTTATATCAGTCTCATATTACGCCATACATTGTACCATTTTCCAGATAGTCAATTAAGATCACACGTAGAAAACGGTAGCCACCCTCTTCCTACTGTTTCTTCGGCTGCGACACGAATATACGCTGGGGAGTGATTTCACCATCCAGCTCAGACGGAATTCTTATGTCTAATATTAAGTTCAATATGTGGTCTGCGCGGTTTTTGTCACGCCTCTCCCACATTTGTTGAATCAATAGTCTATCAATACGAGATCAGGGTCTTTGTTACGTTATCCTCCGTGATAACCGATTCCGGGACAGGTACAACGCGGACCCATCTGCGATATCATTTAACAACGAAAACAAAAAGTTGAACAACTCTCTACACAGTTGGTTCAAAGCGCAATAATATAATTGTCATATATTTGTATTTAGCTTACCTCTACTCGATTGTCACGCAATATTGGTTTTCCGTCATGTAACCAATTGACATCATGCACCGGATGTCCGGACACTATACATTGAAATTGCGCATCCTTGTCCACATCCACTGTTTGTACCTGAGGCTGCAGATGTGCTGTTAAGGGTGCTATATAAAAAAAATGTGATAAATTCAAGGTCCTTAAATAACGTTGTAAAATCATCTTTATGTTTTTAGTAAAGGAATCTTCATAGCAATTACACCACCCTGATATGTGTAGCATAAAAATTTCTACACTACAAATTAGTATTCCATTTCAATGATTGTATTATTATGTTACCTACCCGTTACCGTTAATGACACTTGAATTGTTTCCTCGCCGGCAGTGTTGTTAACCCAACAAAGATATTTCCCACTATCTTCTAGGCGTGCCTAGAATAGATTAGTACAGAAATAACCATTCAAATTTAATACTTTAATACTTTTACGACTATACATATTTGTACATATTCATTATAAAAAAAAAATAGAATGCTTAAAAATTGAATGGCAACAATAAGGAACAATATTGCAACAAATTGTTTGAAATTATTTTGTATTACAATATGTTCCTATCATGGAAAAATATACGCCAGAATAACGTGGAGAAATTATTAAATTTTATTATCAAAGTAATTAAGAAAATCATCTTTTCCGAAACGGCTCACTTTCATCTAAGTGATGCGATATATAAACAAAACTGTAAATTCTAGTGCGAAGAAAATCCACAAATTATTCATGTCAAACCATTACATTCACCTAAATAGAAAGTTTGGTGTAGTTTTTGGTCTGGTGGAATCATCGGTCCGTACTTCTTTCGAAATGAAGCTCATAACACCGTTACTGTCAAACAAGAGCGGTATAGATTAATGATAACCAACTTTATATGCTCGCAACTGAAAGAAGTTGATCTTGACAACATCTGGTTCCAACAAGACGGGGCTACGCGCCACACAGCCAGTGCAACCAGAGAACTTAAAGCATAGAGAAGGTGCAGGTTCGACAGCGAACATTTCTTAGATTTATAGTAAGGAATTCACCTCACAACCACAGAATTCGCGCTGTGAAATGTTAATATTTTTAACATGTTTTATGTTCTCTGGTGCAACAACCGAATAAATGCGAGAAAAGTTTGGAAATTAGATTATTTCATGAAATTGTGACATTGAATGCCCTGCAAGAAGTTGTAATTTAGCACCATTAGACTAGTTCTTGTGGGGTTATTTGAAGTAATAGGTATTAACCAGACTCTCTTCAAGCTTTAGAAGCCAATATTGAATGTGCTATTTATGACATCCGACGACTTGATTTAGTGGAAAAGTACTCGAAAATTGACTGCATCGAGGATTCCTTAACAATTATGGGTTTTTTTGTTTAAGAAATCAAACCCAAATTTTAACCCTGTAAAACATGTATTGAGTTTACTTTAAAATCCATTGAAATATGTAAATATATACATATATATATTGAGATTACTGTATAGTAATTTCATTTAACTGAATTCATGATTAGATATTTCTTGTTACAATACTCGTACACAAGTAGCATAGTAGCTACGTTTGGAAATATGCTACCATTTAATTTTTTTCTTATTACCTTTGCTATCTTTAACAATCCCGCAGAAACGATTGTGATGCGCTCACTTAACTGCAGAGGCAATAGCTGCTCGTTTTCCTCCTTGAACCAGCTGAAAAAATAGCAGAACAAGGTAATAATACAATAAGCGAATGGTCATTGTAATAGGTCCGAAATTTAATCTAAATTAAGAATAGCAAAAATTATTATAATTCAATAACAAAATGAAAAAGATTACAAAAAATCGTGTCAAGCTGTCATGTTATTTTTGTTCAGTATTTTTTGGCATTTTATCATGGAAAGAACAACGTTTACAAATCGTTCTACTTTATTACGAAAATTCCCATTCTTTACAGACCCTGCATTCATTATTGGATAATATTCGAACAAATAGACCACGTCCACAACTATTCGGCGACGTTCGCAGTAGCGCGTGGTTAGTGGGCCGGTGGAACCATCGAACCAAATTTCTTCAAAAATTATACCGGTGAGAAAGTAATCGTCAATGGCGAACAGATTATTTGAACCCTGAAGTTGAAGCTCGCGATCTCGGCGACATTTGGTTTCAACAAGACGACGCCACTTCCCACATATCACATCAATCAATGGATTTATTGAGAGAACACTTCAGTGATCAGATAATTTAAGGTTTTGAGCTGGTCAATAGGCCACCAAGATCGTATGAAATCACACCGTTACACTTTTTCCTAAGGGTATATGTAAACTATATGGTCTATGCGAACAATCCCGCTTCATTACACGTGTCATTCGCCAGTTACCAGTCGAAACGCTCGAACGAGTCATCGAAAATTGGACTCAACGGATGGACCATCTGAGACGTAGCCACCGCCACCATTTGAAAGAGATAATCTTCAAAAAATAAATGCCAAAGAATGTTCTTCTGAATGATAAAAAGCATTCCCCATTACATTTGAAGTTTCTGTATTTTTTCTTTAAGAAAGTAGAGAATCTCGAAATGGATCACTTTTTATATTCAATAGAGCAGTCAAGACTTATGCAGCTGAATCTGCAATCGAAACAATTGACTTTTGTATCTTCTTTGGAAGAAATTAGTGCAATAGAAGCTTCAGGAATTTCAAGCGGGGGACATTTGCAAAAAAAAATCCATAAATTGTTTCCGCTTAGTAGGTTTTATTTTTGTTTCATATACAAATTCATCGTATTGAGTAAAAAAATACTGAATTTCGTAAACTTTACTATAAACAATAACTCAAGTACTGTTATAAAAACCACTAGTTGATGAGACTGCACTAAGTTTGAGGTGCGGTTGTTAATACTTTAACTACATACAGAGTATTACTAATACATACATACCGATAAGTTGGCACAGGATGACCTTGAGCGATACAAGGCAGTGTTGTTTGTCCATTAAGCATAACATGTCGAAGTGAGTGCTTTTCGACGTTTATGCGCGGTTGCACCATGCCTTTTGGTTCTGTGACAATGATGCGTCCAGGATATGTAGATATTTGAATTTCACCTGGAATTAAATATAATAAGCTATTAATGATGTACGCAAGCACATATGAATAAGTTTTTATATTGCAAGTCACATCAATTATTATTATTTTTACCTAAACATATTGAAAAATTAATGAACTACCCCTTCCGGTAATATATGTAGATCGCCTATGTATACCATTTTTAGTATATTTTATTTTGCTCCGGCAGCACATTTTTTTCTTATTTTTCGTACTTCGTTGCCAGTAGGTTTTATATCTGAATCCTATCAACATATTTAACTTTACAACAGCTATGTAACTAAACCGTTAATGAGAATATTGAATTTACATTTTATCATTTTCTAGAGTCTACATACATATGAGGATGAAAAAGGTAAAACATTTAAAATTTTCTTCTAAAATTTTTCTTGTTTAACTACTACTACTAATACTGACTATTTGAATTCTTTGACTTATCACACCACCTATGTATGTACATACAGCATTGCGATGTTTACCTGTTAGTCGATTCACAGTGCGGCAGGTGTAACTCTTAAATGCGTCATTTGTCCCCGCGTTATTTATATAGAGTTCGCCATTTGATAGCACTGTATATTTTCCACCAATATCCGTGTTAGGATAGAGATGCATGCCAGTGTCTTGAACCCAAGCTGTCACCATAACAAACTCAGACATGTAGCTGGGCACCTGCAAAGGTTGAAGAAATATTTATAATTTTCGAACTATGTATTTTACAAATACAAGTATATGCATAGTAGGAAATTGAATTTCAGTCACAGGTCTAAAGTATTGACTTAACTACAATAAGTACAATAAGTAGTATTGAGTGCAGTGGCGTAGCTAGGGGGGGAGCGAAGGGGGCCGTCGCCCCGGGCGCAACGTCTTAGGGGCGGCAAAACGATCTTCGTTGTTGTTTAATATTCAGAAAAATACTTCAACAATTTTTTTTTCCATAGTTTCTTTAACCGAACATATTTTGAGAAACATACGGATATGTCATAGTTGAAGCATAGGGCAAACTGTGAGAGCGACACATTGCGACCTAGGAGTGACAAAAAAACAGTATCTTTATTTTTACGCTGTCGTCGCGACGTGTCACTCACACAGTTACTCTATGCTTTGACTGTAACAAATACTTTTGTTTCTCCAAATTTTCAAAAATGGTATTTAAATACTCCAATTCGGGCAAAAATTCCTGCAAATTGTGTCAAAATGTACAAGATATAGGTCGAAAATGGGTTTTTTCTATGGCTTTTAATAAGATGTTTTGTAAATTTACTACCAATTTCCTCAAAAACCGTATTGTGAGAATTTTGGAACTTCCGAATTTGCGTGGCTTCTAGTTCCTAAATTGTATATACTCGTACTTAATATCGAAGATATTTTGTAAAAATTCACTCATG
Organism: Bactrocera dorsalis; assembly: GCF_023373825.1. Classification (NCBI taxonomy): domain Eukaryota; kingdom Metazoa; phylum Arthropoda; class Insecta; order Diptera; family Tephritidae; genus Bactrocera; species Bactrocera dorsalis. Next base: position 26,055,650 of record NC_064307.1, on the reverse strand, counting down.
AAACTTGTAGATAGATAAACGGGCGGCAGAACGTCCTTGGCCCCGGACGCCCAAAGTTGTAGCTACGCCACTGATTGAGTGCAACGTAGGCATAAATTTAATTTGCAAAATTGAAGAACTGCACTTATTACTAACATATCTGCGTGGATGAAGTTGGTTTTATTATACTCACCTGGCACTTTAAAACAGCCGTGTTGCCAGACATCACATATTCATCATGAACTTGCACTGTATATTTTTGGTTGACAACTTTGTGTAAAAAAAATCAAAACGCAGAAATCAGTATTTATGTACATAAATGAAGGAAAGAAAATTAATTATCCATATATGTATATTTTTCAGTTAAGCATATTTACCTCCACGCACGTGCACCTCCCTGCTCAGTATCGTACCAACAAGATTTCTTAATTTACACCTATAAATATTAGAAGTAAAATAAAAGAATCTGGTAAGAATCTTATTTGACTAGTACTTAAACTAAAATTTTACGTTTTCAAACTTTTTTTAAGAAGAGGAAGCAATAAGGAAACTAAAAGAATTAATTAGACACGAAGTGTGTTACTACATGAATTTTTCATCCTATTTAGATTTTCATCAGAAACTTCTCTCTTAAATTATTTTAGTAAATATTCTTTTAAATTAAACAGAAAAAACATAATTAAATTTTCAATAAGTACAGTATAATAAACATGTTCATATACAATCCTTTTAGCACAATTGTAAATGTCGTGTTAACAAAGCTTTCATCGATTCGCTGTTTCCCTGCTCGCTATCCTTGCACTTATTCGCTGCACAGAGAACATACAACCAGAGAATGGGAAAGAACTTGCACCAACTCATTTGTTGTACGTTCTCTGATGATAGGTCATCTTCCTTAGTATTCCGTTTTTGCCATCCTTCCAGAGTTGGAGTCCGCCTTACAGTCGGGAGTGAAATGGTGTGGCTCCTGTGTCCATTTTTTGGGATGTGAAAAGCGATAGTTTATTAATTTTAATTAACCCTTCAGATTTCTACATTCTGTTAACTTTTTACTCATTATTTTTCCGCTTCCGTGTTTCTTAGTTTAATTTACTAAAAAAATTTCGGTTCAATGCATTTCAAATTAAACAAACTTCACATCTTGCGCGAATATAAAAATTCTCTTAAAGTACCAACTCATAATTGCTATATGTACATACATAATGTGTGTATATAATGCCTACCTGTAAACTGTAGCATGTACTTCATGCCTATACTTTTCTGCTGAAAACGGATAAAACATTAGGCTACCATTGGAGAGTGTGAAGACCATGTCCTGTTGGGGAGGTATTGGAGTCCATTCCACCTAAAAATACGAATGAGCTATATAGTGTTATTAATTAATGCGGGATAAACTGTCTATAAAACATTATTAAAGAAAAAGATTTGTCCCAAAGTATGACTATTTTGAATGGCACAGCGCACACAAACCATTAGATTTAATCCTGAGGCTTATTAAAGGTCAAAAATAGGTATTAATATCTTCGTCTGATAAATGTTGGATAACAGCATAGAGAACCCCAGATGGGGGCTCAACATCGAACGAAAAACATCCGGAAAGAGGTAATCTTTCTGAACTACAGGTTCAATTCCATTGTCATAAGTCCCTGGACACCAAAACCTCCAATGTTTCAGGTAAAAAGGTTGCTTCGACTGCTATTGAGATCAGAGTACTACCTTCCACATAGGAACTCCTGGAGAGGGTATATGCGCCGCCCTGACGTCGCAAACAGAACTATCGAATAAAAAACTCCTTATGCAATAACCGCTGTTCGGAGGAGTGGTCAGGGAGAGTAGTGAGTCTCGTTTTAAATTCATTATTCGTATTAATTTAGATAGGTAGTGATTGAAGGGTGCCAGCAGTCGAGAAAATGTCCTTGACGAAATTATTTAGGTTCTGATCCCCCAACTCACATCCCAAACTGAAATATTTTTAGGGATACTGTGAAGTATAAGTAAAGGGGAACAGCTAGGGTTCAGTGGTGGAGCGATTCGTGGTTCGGGAGAGCGACAAAACAGTATATTATGCTTCAATAAACTCTCCGCTCAGAAAATCGATCAGTCAACTTTTTAACAAAGCTAAGCGAACCGGACTGGGTAATTATAAGTATAAGAGTTCTTCTCACTGCTGACTCGATTAAGTGGACACAGGGGAACTACATATATAATAAAGTTGAATTAAATGTCAACCATTTTCCCTTTTATCAGAAGAACAAGCATGTGGAATAGCCTTGGTTGAATCCACGAAAGCACTCTTGATAGGCAAATGACTGACGGGAAAACCCTGAAGATGTAAGCAAGGAAACATTAGGCGATGTGGAAGCCCAATAATACCCTGCTTCGCACACACGCTAATTGGTTGTAACGCAATCAATAGATAAGTCCACGGAAGTATCAGCTTTTGATAACTAAGGTGCGCGACATTGTTAAGTTTATTAAAAGAAGTGTTAAAGCCAGTGATAAATTGCGGAAAGAATACAAATAGACACCGGGGCTTCTACAAGTAATACCAGAAAATGATTCTTGACGTAAGAAACGCGATGGAATTCATGGTTTTTATATGTTAGAGAGATTTGTCCAGTTAGCCCCTATTTTAAGTGAAGAACTGCTCACTCGCCCCAGAATGCCTCCGAGCTGAACAAAATTAAGGAGGTGATTGAATTATTAAAGTGTTTTGAAATTTTGACCATGGAGATGTAGGTGATACCTACGTTACCATTAGCAAGGTTATACTTTAGTAAGCTGTTTAGATTATTAATAGAGGCATGCACTGCGACCATGGGTCTATTGTGCCCTCGTAAGCTGTTTAACTGAAGCTCTAACAAAAATTTCAGCTCAAGACGCTATTGTAGTCGGAGCTAAAAAGTGAACTGCAAAGGAAACATGAATAAGACAATTGACAAACTTGAATTAATTCAGTTCTGGCGTTGGCTACTGTATTGGATCCGAGATTAAAATTTCTGCATTTTGAAGATGCAATGGCTAAAAAACAACAAAGTTTTTGTATTTAAATAGTTTCATAGCTAAAATATATATCAATTAAAGCAACTGGATTTTCACTTATTTATGGTTCTGAAATAAAGTTTTTTATGCTCACTAATAAAATACGTTAAAAAAGCCAAATTCAATGTTTCGATACATCGATGTTTCAATGGCCGATGTTTTTGATTTCTATGTTGTTTGAAGAAACATCGATACATTGAAACCATCGATTTTTCATTTCACGATGTTTGCATCCCTAGGCTGAGCCGTCGCCGTCGGCAGCACGGGAAATCTATTTGGAACTTACACAACGCTTACTGTGAACAATCAAATCGCCAAAACATATCATGCTGGTTATAACAACAGAGGGGTATGGTGGAGATAAAAGTTATTTCAATGCAAAAATTTCACAAATCAATTAACTGTTACCCATGAAAGAAAGGTCGATTATTGCGACTCCTGAACTAGGCAGTCCTGGAATGATTGATCACCATGTGAATACCACATTTTAAAACGAAAATAGAAATATATAACTCAATGCAAAAATATATGAATACAAAATCAGAGCAATCCATATTAGCTGCATATTCACACAAATTACAGCATAAACATTATGAGCGGGAGGAGCTGAGAGCAAATAATCTTTCTTATTTAAAAAATTAGACGATAGTAGTAAAATACATACGCTTAGGAAAACGGCTTATTTAAAATTGGTCAAGTGTGCAGTTGCAACTCAACCATGGTGTCACAACATCGACACAAACCGTATATCGAACACTAAATACTATTAATAACCAAAAATAGAAAATGAGTTATTATGAAATTATACATCCTCTGGATAACAGTAGAAAATTTAAATTGTACTTTACAATGGGTAAATCATGCTTCAATAAACATATCATAAACCTAGCATATAAGAGAATACCTCTAACATGTAACAACTCTAAACCAAACTCGACAAATATAGTCGAAGTCGATACAAATCTTTGTCAGCTCACATAAACTAAATATAGTGGCTTCGTTGTCTTTCTTATACTGAACAAATCAGTCAACTCCCAATGGAAAAATCGGATATCGCTTCCTCTTTGGTCTTGTTGATAAACTTAGTCAGTCTAAGGTATTGTACAAAAGACACCCGAACTTAGCTCTTTTTGACTTGTATAATATAAAGTATTGTCCTCCTTAGTTGTTATGCGCTGAATATATTATTAATATTAATAATAAGTTTGTCACAAAGAATGTAACACGTAGAAAGAAACGTCGAAGACCCTCAATATTACCAATTGAGTCGTTGTCACGACAGTCGAGTTTACGTAATCGGAGCGGACCGAATTTTTATCCGGCCAAGGACTGTCAATTGGGCAGAATTCAACCGTTACAACAACATGAGTCTATTTTGCCATGTCCATCTGCCTGTTCGCTTTTTTCTCTCCAAAAAGCTCATGGCTGCCGTACAAACTGAACGACCAAAATCCAGCTTTTGTGCAAAAAACTTTTGTATTTGACCATATACTTACGTACCTTCACAAAATTTGGCGTGGATTATTCCCCAAGTCATTGAAGCTGTGCAGAACGGACCACTTTAGCATATACATAACCGCTATATTATTTATAAAGGGTATTACAAATCTGATGCAACAGAAGTTATAAAAATAACTTTGGGTTTTCATCATTAAAAATATTTATTCATACATACTTATATGTATGTACATATAATTTAACCTCCAATCAACAGGAATTTATTTGTCATTTAAAAACCAGTGCTTGGATCAATTCTTACCTCTGGTGGGGGGCTTCCATGTCCAGAGCATTCTATTAAGCCGCCTGTATTATTTGAAAACTCAATGCGATGCAGTGGTTCATGTAGAAATATCGGTCCTTGCAAGTCTAGCCCATTTGCAATTAAGCTAAAATCAGCTGCAGAAAAATAAAGTAAAATATATTTTAATTTAAATTTCTAAATTTAAGCTCAGAATTAGAATTTTATTATACATTTGCAAGAATTATGGAATATTCATTGATTCAATAATGGAAAACAACAAAGAAAGAAAGGTTTAAATGCATCGAGATTTAAAACGGATTAGATACAGAAACCATAATTTCAGAAACTAAGACTTGAAAATGTTTTATACTATTATTATTTTTTTGTTTATGATTTTACTTATTGAAGTCAGATAAATGAAATGCGCCGAAATAAGAATTAAAATAATGGTACGTAACGTAAACGAACACGTCAGATTGGTTTGTTTAGTTTAAAATATAATCTGCAAGTACAGGGCGGATCCAGAGTAGAGTTTCGGGGAGTGAACTATATAATTTTGTACTTGCAACTCAAAGTATTTTTCTTTGCGGAGTGTAGCTTATAATGGCAGTAACGTATAACTTTTAACACAACCAAGGATTCGCCCCCGGCAAGCTGTAACTTGAGTAAAAATTGAGATATGTATCTCCGAATATGCTATTACTCCTGTGGAACAGAGTATTGAAGAAGTAACGAATGGGCACGTTAATAAACAAAATTGTCGCATTTGAAGTGATCATAATTCACAGGCCTTTCTTGAAACATCGTTGATCGTGCCATTTATCATCACTGTACCATTTTAATGGGATTATGTGAAGTCGCTTGTCTACGCAAAAAAAAAATTCGACCTCTCATCTGGAATTTATTTCAAACAGTCGCGGCGATTTCTTGCCCAAAATCAGTTTTAAAACCCAATGGCAAACCATAATCTTTATAAAATTTGCCCATAAAATTAAATATATGCGTTTTACTTCTTGATATCTCGTATCTTAAAAAAAAAACCTTTTGTATAACTAATTCGGTAACCACAATTTCTTCGGTATTATTTTAATTTGGTTAAAACCCAACTCGGGCATTTTTCTAAGAACACATTAAATTATATCCTACCTCAAATAGGTAATATAATATAACTTTTCTTGACAAACACGTTCCTTAAAAATAACTCGACTTCTAAAGGAAATATTCTGCTTACTCGAGTGGAATCGGAATCGAGTTTACCATCCCTACTGGCATCGCGTGCACATATAATAACCTCCGCACAATAACCGCCACAAAAAAAAATGATTTTTTTTCCATGTTATTTAAATGGAAAATAGAAAATTTGAAAGAGGCACCTCTTAATATTAATATTAAGAGCTCATCTTTTGAGTGACTTTTTTTCTCACATTTTCGAAAGTTTGTAGCCTGTTTTTCAGTTGAAAAAAAAGGTTGCCTCAGAATGATACACCCTAATGTGTATATTGTGTGAGAAAGTACGACCATATGCCAATTGAGGCGAAATACTTGTACATATATTCCACAGTATCTAATGATCATATTAACACCTTTATTAAATTCAGTTGATTTTTAACAGTGCTTAAACGGGCTTCACGGAAAGTAATAGGACTAATGATCTAGACTGTGACATCTAGGAGTTACGCATATTCTGGACCTCCCAAGCAATATTCAATCAAAACAAGAAAAAAAACGTTAACATCTGTTACTACGAAACTATAAACCGTTCAAAAATAAACTAGTTTTACACTAGTTTAGTTTTACTAAGTTTTGATCGGTCAGTTTATCAGATAGTATCGTTGCCTTGAAAAATCCCAAATATTCTGTCATAAATTTCGTGAATTATCCTGTCAATTAAAAAAGGAGTTGTTTTAGATCTGCCGGTTTGTGTGGCAGCTATGTATATGCTATAGAACGCTGAACATTTATATGTATAGTCCATACATTAGAGCGTGTTTATTTACAGCGAGCCATAAAAAAGCCGTTCCAAAGAACACAGGACTTTAAAAAAACAGAAGAGGTTTGATAGTATACATATGTACGTGGGTTTAATTCGAGATTTGGCAGGCTTTGTGTTGCAATCTTTATCGTAAAATTTAACATTTTTCATGTTAAAAATATTCAAAATGTTTTGACATACCGGCGCTAGTTGTGTTATTTATAGTAACTTAAAATATTCATATCAGCCAAAATTGGGATTATATCGCGAACATTTTCGCGCGATTATTTTTTACGTATTTCGACAAGGTGCGTTCCAAAGTAAACAGAACTTAAAAACAAACAGAACAAATGTTTTTTTTTCGGCCAAATCAATTTATTTTATTCAAAATAGTCTCCTTCTGCTTCAATACAGCTTTTTGCACGGTCCAAAAGCATGTCATTCAACATGTTTTAACTCGTTGGCTGGTATGGCTGCCAGTATACCGGCGTAAGCCCTTTGAATGGCCTCCACGTCTGCATAACCCTTTCCTTTCATGGGCAAATGCATTTTTCCGAAAAGGAAAAAGTCCCTCGGTGCCATATTAGGTGAATACGGGGAGTGGTTAATGATTAAAATATGATTTTAGGTCAAATAGTTGTCCTACAAATGTTGGATTCTGAGCAATTTTTGGTTGTCAGTCAATTTGTGCGAAACAAACCGTGCACACACCTTTCGTTAGCCCAAATGTTCGGTCAAAATGCGATAAATCGATGTTTTGGAAATGTTCAATTCCATTTCCATGAATTTCAATGATGATTTTTCATGTTTTGTTTCATCAATTTAAACGTTTCGATAAAAGTTTTACCAATTTTAAAACAAAATGTGACGTTGGCTCTTTGTTTGAAGCTCATTTTCACGCCGATAACACAAATTGACACTTAAAACGCAATAACTTCACTTCCAATCGATGAAATATCATGAAATTCTAACTGGACAATCGATAAAGATAGCAGATTCTAACGCACCAATCGACATATAGATGACGCCACCAAGAGGCGCTAGATTCAAAAAGTCCTATTTACTTTGGAATATTGTATTATAAAATATTCGACGTTTCCTTCTGGGCGTTAAACAATTCGTGGTAAATTGTGTACCCTGTTCGGGGTTAAAAAATATCCATAAAACTCTTTCCTAAAATATATGTATTTGATTGGAACAACGAATATAATGTCTATGAAACGTACTCTCGTTAAGGAAACGCAGCAATAATTCTTGCAATGTGGCTGCACTCTTTGAAAAAGCAAACTGTCTTATTTCTAATAAAAATTACTTTTTAAGTTGCAATTTATAGTGTTACGTTTTTAATTAATATACTATAAGTGGTAGTTCAGAAAGTCATTTGAATTCATAATAAAGTCTTAAAAAAATAAAACTCTAGTATGGAATTAATTAATTCCCACAATCTTAAAAGAGCATTAATACTTGTAGATCATAATATATATTTACATACATATATGTGTATTCTTGTAATCATTTGAAGCTACTGCTTTCGTTGCCATATAAACAGAAAGAGGAAAAGAAATTTTTTACACTGTTGAAAACATCCCTCTTAAACTAAATGTTGTTCTTACAACCACTTCCTAATCCGCAACTCTACTGCATTGGCGCAACATCTTTATCAACAGCAACACATCATTATCACAACCGGCTATTATTTTGAGTACCGTAGGCATGAGCATTCTGTTTATAATAACAAACCTGCAATCCAACGTTAAAGGTTATTCGCTTTTCTAGGGTGTGTTGTTGAACTTGCCTCCCCGTATTCCACCAACAACCTAATGATTCTGATGGTCGGTCTTCTTGCTGGTGCTTGTTTGTTTTAAAAACGTCGCCACCTTTATGTCAATTGTTTGTATATGTTGTGTTTAAGAGAGTAAATTCTTACAGAAGTGAATGCTTCAAAGGAAGAGCTCGGTAGTTATCGTGGCGCATGCTGGCCACTGCGAACGAATAGGAGACTAGCTCAATCTTACACATTTTACCCATTCGCATTTTAAAGCAACTTTAATTTACATACATATATCCCATATCACACCACATATTACGAGTAAAATATTTTATATACAATTTACCATAAATAAACCATTGATGTTTATGATCACAGCATGAAATATGAAACCATCTGGTAACCATAACAGCAAGCTCCTAAACAAAAGGAATATCACATCTCTTAATAACGTAAAGGCGATCATAAGCTATAGCTTCGAGAGGGTGATTCTCAGGATTTTCTCGACAGAAGTCCTTACGATCGACCTACAGCTTGGAATGGACATCGACTATATCCTTTTGGACGCGATGAGCATTGAGACGAGACGACGCGTCTACAGCATCAAGCCGTGAAAGAAAAGCCAGACTAAAAATTGGCTCGAATACAAACTCAAGCCACACCGGTGAGTCACCTTTTGATTTAATACGTACCGAAACGCTTCACTGCAATGGATTTCCTGCATCTAGTTGGTTCCCATCTAGGCACCCTGAGTTAGGTTGAGTTACGTACCTAACGCACATGACAAGTTAGAGTGGCATTTATTGAAAGTAGCCTTCAATAATGTGCGACCAGCGAGGGAGATTAAAGCCCTAGGAACGGGCGCTGGAAAAGGTTAATGAGGCCGTCCGTGGAGTAGAAATGATCCTCTGGAAGTGCTCGAAAAAGTGGATGTCGGCTTAAGATAAAAGAAAAATTTCTATTAACTATACCTACCTATCTAACTATAGTCTACGATCTAACCCAAGGGCACTTCAACGCGGTATCTAATTGCGCGGACAGATGCGGTTTAGTTGCCCTGACATTTCCTTCATTAGAAGGATCAAGTTTGCAACATATTGACAAAGTAAAATACCTGCACCTTATCATTGGTAAAAAGCTTTCATGAAGGCCAAAAATTTACGAAAGAGTAAGGAAAGCCTTTGTTGTCTTATACTGCAATAGAGGAAGAGGTGAGCCCTCTAACTAAAAATGGTGTTTTTATCTACTATGCCGTAATCAAGACAATAATGTTTTATGGAGTATTCGTCTGGTGAACAGCGCTAGAAATTGACGATGAGACCTCAGGATATGGCCACTTACATTTCTTGCATTTCTAACAGTGGGCCTGTTGACCTCTCTTCTGAGCTTAGCAGGCGTTAACGATCAACTCCTGTGCGACAGCGACTTCCTTCTGTCCTAGAGTAGAACGCAGGAGATACACTGAACTAATTGCTCTTAACATTTTTTATGTTGCGGTATGACTAAAAATCTTTTCGGACGGAATTTTATCAAAGTTCTATGGAAACATCCGGGCTTTTCCCCTAATTGTCCAGCTTTTGCAATACAGACGAGGTTTCATATTATGCATACGTGTGTTTAATTGGAGATTTGGCAAGCTTTATGTTGCAATCTTTATCCTAAAGTTTAACATTTGTCATGGTAAAAATATTCAAAATGTTTTGACATACCGGCGCTATTTGTGTTATTTACAGTAACTAAAAATATTCATCTCAGCGAATAAAATTAAATTACATCGCGAACATTTTCGCGCTATTATTTTTTACGTATTTCGACGTTCAAGGTGCGTTCCAAAGTAAACAGAACTTAAAAAAAAAACAGAACAAATGGTTTTTTCGGCAAAATCAATTTATTTTATTGAAAAGTCTCCTGCTGCTTTAATAAAGCTTTTTGCACGGTCCAAAAGCATGTCGAACGAGTGTTTTAGCTCGTTGGCTGGTATGGCTGCCAGTATGCCGGTGTAAGCCTTTTGAATGGCCTCTACATCTGCATAACGCTTTCCTTTAACGGGCAAATGCATTTTCCGAAAAGGAAGAAGTTGCACGGTGCCATATCAGGTAAAGACGGGGAGTGGTTAATGTTTAAAATGTGATTTTTGGTCAAATAATCGGTCACAAGCGTCGATGGATGAGGGAAACTTTTGGTCGTCAGTCAATTTGTGCGGAACAAACCTTGCACACACCTTTCGTAAGCCCAAATGTTTGGTCAAAATGCGATAAATCGATGTTTTGGAGATGTTCAATTCCATTTCCATGATTTCAATGATGATTTCGGCTGATTTTTAATGAATTCATGCATAGTTTCGATGGAATTTCCGGTGATAGCGGATTTTGATTGGCCCACATGTTGATCGTCATTTATTTCCTCACGACCACTTTGAAAGCGTTGAAACCACTAGTGCACTCTGCTACGGGATAGGCAATCATCATCATAAACTTGTTTCATCAATTGAAACATTTCGTTAAAAGTTTTACCAATTTTAAAACCAAATTTGATGTTGGCTCTTTGTTCGAAGCTCATTTTCGAACCGATAACAAAAACATACGGACACTTTCAGCTGAGCCGAATCCAACAAAGGTGGCACGAAGCACTTACAAGCCAATGGTTGAAAAACGGACTTTTCGCAACCATTTGTTGAATATAATATATTATGTATGTACATATATTAGGGTACTAGTTATTTTCCAAGATCATTATATTAAAGTTATTCATCAAATGTACTGTATTCATATGTTATAGTACACCATGTCGTATGAGTAACACAGAATATATAAATCACATATTTGAAAGCTTGATGTATGACTTTAACTGCGTATAACTTTCAAATAAATTAATGCGTTGTACGTTTTTGCTTTGGGTATAGAGGCTTTTTGAAAAGGATTAAAAAATCTTATATAAAATATATGAAAAAAGTAGTGTTTTAGGCAAAAACTGAAAATTCAGGGGACAAGAAAAAATCAGCTTAGGAAATAACAGACGCTAAAATTTATTTATGTAGACATATGTATATGCATATGAATATGACACTAACCTTTAATGGCATATACGATCAATATAGCCTTAACAAGGCAATGTAACCCCATTTTTATGAAGAATTGGCCTTTCCATTACATATTTTATACATCCTGGTAAGTAATTTTGTTAATGTACTGCTTAGTGCCGCTTAACATGCTTCCCTCCATCTTCTCTCCATTGGTGTCTTGTGAAATCAATTATTGGCGTAAAGTTACTTATTTTTTGACATATTGTAAATTATAATTTTCAATGAAGTGCACTTTAACACCTATAAAATATTATTTTCTTAAATATTTTTTTATGATTTGATTTTTAAAAAACTGTAATTTGACTTTACAGTGAACTGGTATCACTTTATGTTTTTACTAATGAACCCATACAAAGATAACCGGTTAACCAACTCGTCGAACATAACTGGGAAGGGACATATGTTACACGGATTTTCAAGAGATCTATTTGCATTATTTTCGTTTTATTGTACATAATACCAGTATTTTAAAAATGTTGTTATTTTTAAGCGTATTATTAACTCTTCCATTGCTTGCTGGTTTCTATTGCTTGAATTTGAAGGTGCCACCTTATCCTAAATAAAAGCGATTCATAAGTATTGAAACGAAGAATAAATACGTTGTGCGAATGGCAAATGACCTGTGTTTCATTAATACGTCTAGTACAACTTGAGATAAGTAAGTACACCAACATAAGTATTTCCTTCCATATGCTTAGATAACCTCTTTACCAAGCCAAGAAGTTGCTTTTTAACCTGTAAAGAAAGATAAAATTGATTTTAAGTAAGCTATAATAGATTGCTTAAGTATATATAAGTACGTATTTGTTTTTCAGAGAATAATTATCTAGAATGCCTTAAGCCTATTTAGACATCCATATCTTGAGAAGCTTGGGTAATTAAAACGTGTTCAAAAAATATTGTTAGTCAAACTCAACTAAAAAGGCAAAATTAATTATTATATGGATTTGTTGCGTTGACGTGCATGGCTATAGAGAAACGAATTTGAAAAAAAACATTAGTTACATGATGTTTTTTATTTTTATCTGCTATATCTCTCCTTCATCGCACATTAGGATAGCCTTAAACACAACTAAGTATGTGAACCTTACCCTATTTGAATAGGACATATTCTTTGAAAGCACGAACTATAAAATTATTTGGCAATAAATACCTTTTTTAAACTTTCATTTTTGGGAAGTCTTAGGAAATGTAAAATTAAAGCATTAACATAAGTAATAATGTGATATACAGATACAAAAACAATGTCATTAATATCTCATTATTCAAAATTTTACATTATGTTAGTCTCCTCAGTCTTCAGTGTGGCAAAGTTATGTGAAATTTTGACATTTAAATATCTTCATAACATTCATAGCTTCCACAAAAATTTTTGAAAACGAATTTTGCAAAAATTAAGGTCTCACACTTCAGAGACGCACTTGATCTTATAAAAAAATGTGTTGAAATCGATTTGCATCTTCTTTTGTTTTCAAATGTTATCAGACAATGAGAGTTGCTATGTATACAAGTAAAAATTTTTTGAATTGAAATAATTTTGACTACTTCATAACATCTCACATACATATTATTATTAATTGCTTTGATGATTAATATTTTAAACTGTTTCAAAGATAAAGGTTCACAAACATATTAAAAAGACCATGGCAACGAACCATTTTGAACCAATTTCGTCATCAAACATATGAAATAATAGTTGTCGTGTCTTGTATTTTATAAACTTTACAAGCAAAAATCGGCATCGTCAGTGGAATGAATTAAAAAAAAATATTATTTGTATTTGGTATTTTTTCAAATTATCTTCTATATCTATATCTATATTAAGAGATCTATTTTGAATATAAAATAATAAAGATTTAATTTTATCAAGACAATGAGACTCTTCCAAATAATTTCTGTTGCAATTTTTTTATTCTTGCAACCAGTTCCTACATTATACTTGTAGTTAAGTATCACCTAAAACTAATCGAGATAGATATAGGGCTATATATACATACATATATATGATCAGGGTGACATACTAATCGTTAAGGAAATTCAAATGTTTTTATTTTCTGTACAATCGATATAAATAATTTCTGAAAAAAACATCATCCAAATGGCCTTCACGATTTCTTTTGCAGGAACGAATTCGAGTAACCCAATTTTCGAGTACTTTTTCACTAAATTAAGTCGTATTTCATGAATAGCACGTTTAATATTGACTTCAAAAACTGAAAGAGAGTCTGGTTTATGGCTAAAGACCAATGGCTTCAAATAACCTCACAAGAAGTAATATATGTATGTATATAATGATGTTAAATCACAACTTCTTGGGGCCATTCGAATTTCTTGAAATAATCGAATCTCTAAACTTTTCACTTCTCTCGCAATAATTCGGCTATTGCACGAGTTGTGTGGCGTGTAGCCCCGTCTGGTTGGAATTAGATTTTGTCAAGATCAACTTCATCCTATTGCGGTCATAAAAAGTTGGTTAACATCGATGCTCTCCATTGACAGTAACGATATCACCACACCAAACTGTCCATTTAGGTGAATGTGATGGTTATTCATGAATAATTTGTGGATTTTCTTTGCACCAAAATCAACACATTTGTTTAATTACTGCCACTCAGATGGAAGTGGACCTCGAAAATTTGCATTTGAAGAATGACTTTGCTACAGAGTATTATAGTTATATTCACCTAACGGTTGTTTGTCTCACTTAAAACTAATAAAGATAGTTAAAGGGTTACGTACACATATATAAATGATCAGGATGACGAGAGGAGTTGAATTCCGAGTGACTGATCTATCAGGCGTCTGTCCTCCTGACCGTCAGTCTATCCCCGTGCGTACTGGCAAGCGAGTAAAAATTTAATTATCTTGACAAAAATTGTCACGCCTATTAATCGCAATTATTCAAAAACCTATAAAGCGCTACAACTCAGGTCCACAATGCTGTTATTTGATACCATGAATCATTTTAAGAAAAGGCAACAAAATAGGCGTGACATCGTCCTCTTATAGGTTTAATGTTCATATCTCCCAAACCACAAAAACCAAATCAACTAACTCTGCTGAGAACAAATGTTTTTGGTATCCACTCCGAAAGTGTGAAAATTAATTAAATTGGATTATAACCCCGCCAACTCTTGATATAACGGCTCTGTTAAGAACTGCTTGATTGCGATAAATAAACAAATAAATGCCCCAGAGATATTAAATTCGCTCCTGAGATAGTATAAGAGAGCTTTATAGAAGCCGGTGTCAAATTCGGACGATGAACGTTGCACCGCCCATCTATAGAACTCCAGACCTACTCAACCAAAATTAGTGTGTTTCCTTGACATTCCTATGATATAGTGCGAAATTAAGCGAAATCAGATTGTAACCACGCCTACTTTCCTACTTCCGGTTGACTCTGTATTAAGCATATATCGAAGAGGATCTTTCTTAGAATTAGAAAATGGTTATAACGGTTAATATAATGATTTCTGAGTTTACAGTTGGTTTAAAACAATTCAATTAGATCAGTATATGCGACATTTCAAAAAAAATTACCCGCGCCGCTAGTTCCTGCTCCCTCATATATCCACTATTTTAAATTTCGTCCCTATGATTGAGTTTAAATCTCTATAAAAGATATCTTAATTAAACGGTAATTTATTAATTAGCATTATATCATTCACACATTCTACTTCGTCTTCTTTTTCAACTTTTGAGCACTTTCTTCTACATGCAATTGCATTCACATAATAAATTTATTCTAATTCCCTTGGTTGGTATGGAGGTTTCCATGTTCAGCAGCTGACATCTTTTTATCGTAGGACAAATGTTTGTTTTTTTAAACATTCATTACTATAGCTTTGCGCCACACATAAGATTGTCCTTATAAAGGAAAGACTTTTACATTGAGTTGGCCATTTGTAATAAAAATCTGGTCTAGAAAGAAAAACTTTATTTATGTGCTCCTTTGCAGATATCGTCCTCTTCTGTATATTGGCCTTACTAACGAATGGTTTCCTCCTCACTACTCTACCATTGTATTGTTGTTTTGTAAACACATTTCGGAGAGTTTCTGGAAAAGCTTTGTTGTCGAGATACTTTCCAGTTATCGAAAATTATGAACTTAAAAGCATTCAGGAAAATATTTGGAAAAGATTTTAAGCATTACAATAACAGCAACGATAACTCTTCTTCTACATACCAAACATAATGATCGCCAAGTTTAATTTGCACTCTATTCAAATAAAGGGAAGCATTTATTAAAATCAAACTCACGAAATTTTACAAAGATTCTAGTCGAAAGCCAGTGCCGGATTAAACTAGCGCGGGGCCTGTAGCAAATTCTCAAGTTTAGGGTACTAAATAAAACAAAATTGTTACAAATAAACTTTTCTGGATTTATTATAGGCAAATTTAGAGATAATACTTTCAATATCGACTTCTTTACGCAAGTCATGCTCTATATTCAACAAAGTGAGATGATTAAGACGTTCTTTGCCCATCGTATTCCTTAATTCATTTTTAATACGTTTTAATGTTAAAAAGAACATTCGCCACTACAGTTAGTGATCATGAGAGATAAGTAAATTCGCAAAGCAATTTCTAAGTTTGGGACACTCGATTCTAAAGAATTATTTAATAAAAGTTTATAATATTGCTGTTCCAGAGGTTCCTGCTTCTTGCTGACAATAACAGTAGCCACATCTGCTTTCAGCAGCTCTGCGAACTGCATTAATCCGCCGCCTAGGCTATTCTCCAAATCATCTTCGTTAGCACTGACCATACTAGAGGATTTTTCCAAAATCTCTTCCGTTGTAAGAGATTTTAGCTATCGAAATACTTCAAAAACACTAGTAATTTTATGATATGCTTTCATACGATATGTTTAGTTAAAGCAAGCAGTACGTTATCAATAATGACAATAAACACCTCAAATTCGAAACGTTGTCCAGGTGTTTGATTTTCAACAAAGTCATCGAGTGTAGTAGAGCCGCTGAAATGCTTGTACTTTGTATTTCGCTTGATTCATCGTCTGTTGCTGGTATTCTTCACAGTAGGTCAGACCTTTGACTCTTGCCTCAATATCTGAAAAAATGGATCTCATTGCTTGGACGCAGCCATATAATGATTCATAAGGTCTTGATCAGACGACTGCAGCGAAGCACTAGCCGCTTGCAAGTGTTCTAGGACTTCGTTCCACGTAATTGTCATTATTCCCGTTTCTAACTTATTCATCGTTGAAAGTAGTCCGTAAGCTTTATTATGGCATCCACGTTATTGAAAATGTCTTCCAATGCTTGCTTAATAGTGATAAAACCACATAAAATTGCCTTCGTAGCATAGCACGTAGCTCTGGCTGACCACCTAGTGTCCGATAACCGTTTCAAAATCGGAATTTTTGAAGTAGAATCTTTAAGTGCGTTCGTAAGACGACGCCATCGATAGGTAGAAGCGGAAAAAATGTATAGAGGTTTTCAATGAAATCGAAGAAAAGTAATGCTTCTGTACAGCAGTCTGCAGCGCACTTAGCAACCAAATTTAATGAATGTGCAAGACAGGGAATGTATTCTGCATACTTATTTATTTTCTTAATTCGGGATTGTTTGCCACTCATGTTGCTGGCATTATAAAGCTTTGCCCACGAAAATCTTTGATATTAATGCCACTCTCACTCAAGAAATCTTGTAAACTTTGAGCGAATTGTTCAGTAGTATGACCTTCCATGTCCAAGAACTTAACAAATCTTTCCACTGGTCCAGATGGGAGAACATGACTTGAGACTCTGAAACATCTTGCTCTTAAGGCTGGACTGAACTAAAAATTTTTGCCTTGTTGAGAGATCAGCGTTATGATATAAAATAATGCTTTTTTTTATAATATGGAAGGTCACAAAAATATGGTTATACAATAATTATTATACTTATTTTCTTCTTTTGACGGTGACGTCGTGTGTTTGATAATACGTACATTTTCAATGTTCAGAGTTGCGGTAATGTGGCTTGGTGCGCTGTTAGTGGACACTTTCAAGAAAACTTCAGAGATGATATAAAAAACTGCAGTTAAATGATTAACATGACAGGTAGAGTCGATTTAACTATGTCCGCCTCAAAATACGCGAACCAGTCCCTTCATTTTTGAGAAATCGGTTTCTTTTCTGCTCAAGAAGCTGCTCATTTATCAGTATCGCCGATATCGGACCACAATAGCACAAAACTGACAATCAAACTTAACAATCAAAAGCGCGTTCTTTTATGAAACACTTTATTAATTGTGAAAGAAAGGTGCAGCAGAAACTAATTTTTTTATTGTTTGAATATATCATTCGAAGTTTACCATATGGAAATTCTAATTACATATGTAGCTACGTTGGGCTGGAAAGAGCATTTCAATGCAAAATTATTCTTACAGTAGAATTCAGAACTTATTATCCTTTACAGATAGTACTTATTACACGATCTTATGGAAAATTATAGCCAATCCTATGAAGAAAATTGCAGCAATACCGAACAACCCAAAGACATTTTAGTACTTGTGAGAAGATTACACTTTGTTCGTTTTTTTCGCAGATTTTTTTTTACTTTTAAGTATAATAATATAAGATTTAGTTAACAATTGAACATGCATTAAAATATAAAAAAAGAATTTATTTTCCTTTTACAACTTTTATTTTCTGAAGAAATAATTGCACGACTTAGAAGCATGTACTCATTGCTGAACTATACTGGATATGCACATAATACAAGCGTACACATATACAAACATACTAACGTCCATACAAATGTATGTATATATGTATGTAGTTACATTGTGAATAGAGTCGACGAACTAATGACTTCTATAAGCTACAAGTAAACTGTTGAATAAAAGATATGTATACTGCAAGAGAACAGAAGCTGGTTGTTAAATGATATGGTCTCACGCCCACTAACTATGCAGTCAGCAACAGCAGAAAAGCCGCATAAAAATCGATAATTCTCATTTGTTTCAAACGACTGTAGCAACATCAACAGTTACTCCGTCTGCAATAAAAGAATAAAAGTGGCATAAGCAAAGAGCAATATTCCGAAAAGCAGTTAGGAAGAATGCTGCTATATTTCGCTTTACATATTCATAGCACTGCAGAGTGGATGGGAAACAGAAACTGATTCAGTTATGTTTGGAATATAAACATGGATCTTGTAATTTAATTTAATTTAACACATAATCTCCATAGTACGCTGGTATCGAAGAGGTACTACGCCCACCACATACTCTCAAAATTTCACCAATTCGTATTATTATGCAATAAATTAAAATATTTAATTGTTATGGGAGTTGTCATGCATTGAAAGTAGATAATTTTATTTAGAAACAATCTACGCTTACGTCAAAATTTTAGAAGTTAACCCTATGTATACTTCCACTACATGTAACGCTTAAACTTTATTTTGTACAGAGAGTTAACCGGTAAGCCAACTATCTATTAAATTACTGGTTAATTATCCTATATGGCTACCAGAGATTTATGTTATAGTTTTTTAAAGTCCAATGAAAATTCTAACCGAAACTCTATTGTTTGCGTTTCTTATCGATTCGTTTATACCTTTCTTTCGCAAAGGCTTTATAGTTACGGTGAGTATGAGTTAGTTTCCGCGCTAATTTATTCAATCTATAAGTATTAGACTTGAAAGAATTTCGAGTTTTGAGAATTTTTACCTAGGGAATTGTTTTCTGCGCGTAATAACGGAAAAACTGTGGCCAAAATGATATCAATACCTTTTAGAATAGTAATAATAGTAATAATAATAGAAATCCATCGAAACAGTTTGCAAAGGTATTTTATTTTCTCTTGTTTTATATACATATAATTATGGTGCATTCAATGAAACAAAATCCAATTCAAGAAATATAAATTCAATTTTTGTTAGTGAAATAAATTTCAAAATTGAAAAAGATTATGAATTGTATATGATTATTTGTCGAAAAGTTTCAAAATCTAACAAAGCAAACATTCATCAAAAGCGTTAATTAGACTAAATTGGGTTTAACGCCACCACCGCGAAGATAATTATTGCGTTACAGTGTTCGCGTACATACTGCTTTATACTCGTATACTATTCAAGGGGTAGTTTTCGATAAACATTTGTGTATGGTTTTTAAAAATGCAAAATTTTTGTTCCTTTGAGTCCAAAACAGCCTATTCGAAAAAAGGAACAAAGTCAATAAGTCGGTTACTTACCGTTATCGACATTGTTTTCACGAACGACGGCGAATTTGAACGAGTTAATAGTTTTATTACTCCTTGTTCATAGTTCTATTGAACAAAGGAAAATTATTAAAAAACTGGTTTCAGAAAGGAAAACCTTTGCCTATACATTGTGAAAAAAGAGCACCCCGGGTAAATAATATTTCAAAACAATGTTTTTTGCTAAGTTAGTAGGATTGTCTTTAATTACTATGTATGCCAAATATGAGCGAGATCTGTCAACCATATGAAAATATTGAAAAAGTGAAGAATATGGTGCTTGAAAATCGTCAGGCAAGTGTTGAAAGATGCCAAGAGAGCTTGACATCTCTCGCGAATCCGTTCGAATGATTTTGGTGGATATTATGGGTATGAAACCCGTTCCTCCCGATAAAGCTGATTTTTTTTTTCAAAAAGAGTACCCTAAACTGGTCTCTTTGGAAATACTTGATCGTGCGAGTCCCGATCCCACATTCATGGATAGCATTATAACTGCCGATGAGACATGGGTTTATGAATTTCACATGCAAACAAATCAACTATCATCGGAATGGACCCCGTTTTCAGTCGATTGAAGAGATAAAACAAATTTCGCTGAAGGAGCTGAAGGCCATCACAAAAAGTGCTTATAAAAAGTGTTTCGAGAACTGGAAAAATCATTTTCATAATAAATATTGATGAATAATTAAATATGTTTCGTTTTATTTACAATTTCCAGGAACTTTGTCACAATGTATAGTATAAGGTATCAAACTGCAAAATTGGACGCTAAAAGCTGAAAACAGGCGAAAGCACAAAAAACGTCCAATAAGCAGAATGTGCCCATCACACAATTCATTGAAAGGCGTCTGTTTGTTACTTCCAGACAGATAAGAAACTAATGCAACAGCCAGAAGAAAAAGATTGATCTCTGCCAACCTAAACTCAAGAACGCGACTTTCATTTTCTAAAGGTTTATAACGAATCTTTGTCAGTTTAGCAAAAGACTGATGAGACAAAAATTATTCAATTCGACTCTGGTAAACAAAAATTCCCAAATGAACAATTCAGCGCACAATTTACAACGAAGATTTTAAGCATAGATGCCTTAAACTGATGATATGGGAATGCTTTTCTTGGAGTGGTGTTGGACCCCTAGTAAGGGTCACTGCGACTATGGACTTATTATGTTAATAACTTTCTGCAAGACGTACTTCTATCCAAAGCATACCTTGAGAACAGTGAAATCAAACACCTGTGGATGGATGTGAAAAAAGATGTAAGCGACGTCGTACCAATGAAATTGTATGCAAATAGAGCTGTGAATCAACTTTTATACTCTTGTTGCCACCGAGTAGCTACCCAGTTTTGACCACCTAACGGTTGTACGTATCATCTAAAACAATTTCAAAACCTAATACTAAGGGAGATAAATATGGGGTTATATACATACATATATGTATATATATAAAAGATCACAATGTCGAGACAAGTTGAAATCCGGGTAACTGTATGTCTATCCATTCGTCCATGCAAGCTGTAACTTGAGTATAAATTTAGATATTTTGATAAAAGCACGAGTTCGTAAATGGGCGTACTCGCTATTAACCGAAAACGTTAAAGTACCATAACTAGCAACTAAATTAAGATATAAAACTGCTACGAACGGGCTGAATCGGGTCAATACTTCCCTTAGCCCCCATATACCTGATGGTACCTAATATAAAGGTCTTTGAACTTCCGGGTGACTTTATACCGCATATACTTATGTATGTACATATGTATATCGGCCAATATGCGAATTATCTTCATATAATTGACGGCGAATTTTTCTTATTACGGTGCATATATGAGAAAGAATGTGTATAATCGTACATACGGTATATGAGATTTTTATCTGCATTATGAAGTTAGTAATTGCTGAGCGTAGGAGTAACATTGCACTACAATCCGGAACTCGGCAATAATTTAATCCGAAAAAGAACTGATTTCGCCTAAATTACGAAACTGTACTTTCACGTTCTTGCTGATTCTGGCACCAAACAAATATATTTATGTTGTTATTTACATAAATATGAATTGAATTATTGTTGTAAATAAGGTGATGTAATTGAAATTTTAGGTTTTGCAAAAGCGGAAACAAATTATGGAGATCAAAATCAATATTTCTAGGCCCATGCAAGCAAGTTTGGTCACACAATTTTGGAATTTTTAAATAAAACTATTCCATTCTACCCGAAAAGTCTTAAGAGATCCGTCAAAACTATTTTTGAGTAAATTAAAAATTTGATTGAAAAGCGTAGTATTTATTTTTTGCTTAGTAAATATTAAGTACATTGTTTGCTTTTACAACTTCACTAAATTCTCACTTTGTTACGTTGTCAGCTTATGAGAGATGCGGACTTTTACAAAATTCCAGTTATAAACTGACAGCTTATTTTCGCATCCCCGTAAGGCTATAATTGATACTTATATTCAATATACATATACATATATAGTAAATAAAACTTTAAAAGAAAGGTTTTTTAAAAAAGAAATTCAGCCAAATTTATGTCAATTAAATAAGGAAATCCTCTTCAAAACCAATATGATAACCATCAAGAAATCCATATTGTTAAGCAGAAGCAAAATAAAACACAATGCAAATTAACAGCAAGTGGGACGAAATTCTATCAGGGGATGAAGTTTAACTGTCAGAAAAAATTTTCAGTCAGAAATCGCTATAATCAGGTCTTTTGTGGTAAGTGTGGGCTGACTCCATTTAATTATTAAATTATGTATGTATGTATGTATGCTCAAGAAGATGTTTTCTCGCAGTCTTATTAATGTAAATCACACATTGACGAATATTTGCAACATAAAGTACACCAGAATAACGCAAATCATTACACTAAGTATCATACATGGTACTAGGGTAAATTGGCGCCATAATTGATATGTATATCTCTTAAATGGGCTGATATTATCAATAAAAAGTCAGTCATAAAAACTTAGCTCCACATACTCGTATTCGATACCAGAAGAGTTAAAAAGTTAAAGTCTGATGTACACATTTGGGTGAGATTGAATTAGTAAGCTGGAATTTAATTTGTGTTCTTTGGGAAATATACGTAATTTTAGCACGATCACGCTCAACTTCAAACTGAAATATGTATAAATATCTAATGCTATGCACGAAATTTGGAAAAGCAGGTGCTGAAGTATGAGAATTCACATTAAAGTGAGCGGTTCCTTGCTTTGTGTCCAATTTTTATATTTATTTTTATTTCAGACTTGCATCTTTACTGTGAAACTTTTCAACATAATCACACCGATATAGTCGCCATAAAATTTGCTAGAATAAGGAAATTCATTAGAGGTAGTATATAGTATATCAGCGGGGGTATAACGTAGCCAAGCGGAGATTCGCAATTGGGTCAAACCACGTCAAGTGGTCCACGAAAATTTCGAAATATCACCGATTTTGAAAATTAGCAGTTCATTAGGAAGGGGACCAGACGCATACCCAGATATAATAGAAAATCCTCATATTATATAAATTATCTCTGAATTTCAATTACATATCTAACTGATAATATTTGGACTAAATTTAACCGTAAGAAAATCCTTATGTAAAGTGTATGGGAACTAAGGGTAGTATTATTCCGACTTTATTCATTTTACCCACATGGGCTTTTAATTATCAGAAACAGATCGGTAAAAAGTCAGCCATAGACACTAAAGACTATAGATTTGGTATCTAGGGATTTAAAGAAATGGTGATCAATAAAAGGTTCGATTTCGCCTATGTTGAAGGCACTTTTTGTGCAAAGTTCTTTTCATTAGTGCATACATACAGTCAATTGAAAGGTTTGGATGAAGTCTAAAGATATGATATGTGGGAAATAAGAGTAGTTGTTGTTCGATTTTCTGTTAGATAATAAGTATAATGCGATGCCTATTGTCCTGTTTTTATACACATAATTTTACAATTAATGGCATTTCGAGTTATTTTCTTTTTGGTAAGGTCAAAGTTTCGTTAATTAACGTTATGTAGAACTGCTTGAAGTGCCAATTCAAAATGTGTTTAAGCCATATGTGTAATTGGTATTAAAATTAATCCAAAATTCTGAAATACCCGAACCTAGAAAGGCATTAGTCGTACAAACTTTTTTCGACATTTATAAGAGCTAGTGTATTTGATTACAAAAGGAACTGTATTCATTTTGTTATGTGTCTGGAGATTTAACTTTTAAATCTCAACGTCATAATTTCACGTCACTGCCATTTGAACCCTTTTTGACAAATGCACATTCGAGATGCATCGGGCAATTGCTTCCCAAAAGCAGAATATAAAAGTTTTCCTATCCAAAAAATTTCCGGATGATGTTTAAATATATGCATAACTATAAACCCTAGAAATTTCGCTTCAATCAATTATATCTTTCTCTCCCAAAAAAACTCCCGAAAAATCGATTTTTTAAGCCTCTAAAGCAGGCTCCCCACTTAATAAATGAATTTATGGCGTATGTCCTTAAAAATACATATGCTGGACTGTGATCTGTACTTCTTTCCGGAATTTTTTTAGTGCTGTGAGTGACGATCATGGCGTGGTGTTTCGATCAGGATATTTCCTTAATGGAAAATTGCTACAAATAAAATGGAGCGCTGGAATGGTAACAGATTATTGTTGTAGACTTAAAACAGACCTTCCAAAAGCAAAATATTCACAAAAGTCCTAAGTATTTTTTCTACATATATTAGCAATAACTTCTCTATATGTAGCTGATGTTCGCATTTTTTTAAGAAAAAAATAATTTTGTAATGTCACAAGAAAACGTCTTAATTCTTTGCTTCATTCACACATTATGATATGAGTTTTCATGTGACGCAACGTTCGTGAACAATTTCAAATACGTTTTCTCAAATCTATTTTTTTTTACTCGGTGGCCACTTTAGCTCGAAAAGCGATCGGTAGACTTCAATTAAATTTATACAGCTTTTGTTTTGAAAACATGAAAAAATTGAACCGGTTGGCAGAACTTTTTAATTCCGATTTTTTATCCATAATTAAGTATGGGTTTTTTCCCGAAATATTCAGAGACAGCCATTTAATATAAAAAAACATTTACATCAGGCACTATATTATCTATTAATAAAAAAAATTGTATCCGGTTAGTTATGATCAGCGAAAAAAGCTTCTGTTGGAACGGAACAACCCAAACAACCATTACTTTTAAAATGATTATTTTTGGTTTAAAATTTCTTACTAGTCAAGTTGGAACCTTATTTAATGATGCCATGTTTTTACTTTTTCTTTCATAAAATAAAATAATTTTCTAGCAAATAAAAATGATTTAAAATTGACGTCTCTGACTACACCTAACCCCTTAAACTACATACATATGTATGTACATGTGCTTTTATTTTATTGAACATATCGTCGCCAACACTTAAGTGAGAAATACATATGTATGTATAAAGTAAATAACCTATGGTATTAAGACTATTTATTTTGCATTATTTGAAAATTTTTAAATAAACTACGGTTCCAGATATGACTTCGTGGAATATTTGTGTTTTGTAACACCTAAATTAAAGGAATATTGATGTGCCATATATCATATAGAGTTACATATACATATATACAAATACAGATGTTCGAGATGACGATATGAGTTGCATTCCGGATTTATGTATGTATGTCCGTGCAAGCGAAAATATTTAATGCCAGTTCTCTGTCAATCTCAAACCTCCAAGAGATCCCTAAAAAGCTTCTAAGCCTAATTGATTTATTGAATTTATACTCCGATGGCCAAACATACAAATACGATGCATAATTGAACGAAAAAATTTGATTTTCTAAAATTTCATAATAATCAGTTCCAGTGAATACAATAAATAAGTATATGTATATAAATGCATATGTTATATGTATATACATACATACATACAAATGTATGTGCGTGCACATATGCGATTGCATATTATGCCACATTCATATAGACGTAGTAGTATATACAGCCTCCTACTTGGCGTAAAATGAGTTACCAATTGACTGGTGTACGAAAAAGCCGGTCGAAATTAAGTTGAAAAAAAATGTCGTCCTATATTCCACCGATTTTAGAACCTGTTACTCAATAATAATAATAATAACCTAACGATTAAACAAAAATAACAAAAAGCTAAATTAAAATTAAAACGCAAAGAAGTTTTATATGTACATATACATATGCATACATACATATTTATATTTTTTAATTATCGGTCATTAAATTATCTCCAAGTCATTGCTCATGTATGCAATTTAAAACTATGTGTAATACTAACCATATTTGAAGTCAATATTCCATATCTGCTGTATACACTGTTTCAAGCACTAAAATATTTTTATATATCTTCTTTAAGTATTATCTTTTATCTCCACTCGCTTCAATTAACACGATATACTGTGAACAAATCTTCGTTTTCTAACTTTTAAAACATTTTTTTTTTATAAAATTATTTATTCACTAATTTGCTTCGGCTCCTTGTATACCATATACCACATTCGATAAAGGCATTTGGCACCTTAAGTTGTGTCTATGACTTTCATTCGTTGCCTTTCGCGCTGATGCTGGAGCGTCGGTTTTCATGCATCGTTTTTTCCACTTTATGCCTTTTTACTCGTAATATTTCTTCATTTTTTAAATTCTTCACTGCACTTGCAGTGATATTTCAGTGGGGACTCGAGTCCATTTTATTCACTGTACGCTGTACGCTTTATGCACCTTTTTGTTTTTATTTTTTCACTATTTAACGACGTATGAACTCTGTCGTTATCACTACACTCCACATGGTACTAACACATGTATATACTCGTATAACGTAGTAGTAGCATTCAAATCAAGTAGTATATAAAATATTTAGGTATATGCAAACACCATGCATTCGCTCATCACTTCCTCATTGCACTTTCCCCTTCCACTCGTTTTTCTTACACGCTGACACATTGAATTGAGTAATTGTTGAAGGTGCGCAGACTCTCTCACATTCTTCAACTTTTTTCTCTCAACCCTCTTTCATTGACACGATATGTTAGGACAATTACATATTATGTCAATAGCTGCGGATTCTCTTTCCGTTGTCCCGTTCCAAGTTTTTTTCCGTTCGTTTATTTTCCAGACACAACCGAACACAGTCAGCTTCGAACAGCAACTGATTCTGCATTGTGGCGGGCAGTAAGAATTTTAATCAGGACGAAACACGTAAGTGGAGTTCGTCTTAACGTTAGATGTACTCGTGTTCATCTGGTGGATGCTGTCTCATTTGAGTGAAATTTTCTTCATGAAAAGCTCCACAACAAAGAGTGAGCTGTTCATTTTATACCATTTTATTAACTCATTTTATCCGTTTGTAAGATAAAGGACTTATTTGGACGACCTTTTATGTTAAGATTTTGTGGTCTGAAACTAAAATTTTCACAGTGTATCAAAATTTTTCAATTTCAGAAATTAGCAATGCTATAAACGTTTATTAATTTTCCACCGAAGTCACAAAAATCGGTTTTGCTAAAGATTCATTACCACATTATATAAAAGATGTTCATTTTAGTCAAAATATTAAAAATGTAGATGGTCCAAAACGGCTTACATGGAAAGGTTTATTAGGTTAGTAGGTTATACCGGCCGTTTGTCATGCCAAACATGGACCAACTGGTTCCTACTTAAAAACTTTATATCAAATTTTGATACATCGTCTACTCCCTTGAATTGTGAAGCTGCTAGGCATCTAAGAAGAGTTTTAGAAAATGCTATACAGAAGCATTGGAGAAATTTCAGCATATCTCTCATGCCTACTTTCTCGAACATTGTACATGTATTGTCGTTACTAATGCCCATCCAACTCGCATGTGATGCCAGTAAGTTGTAACCTGTCATTAGGCCTACAACCATCCTGAATCTCATCAACCATTTCGTTTCCGGAATTAGTTTTGGGGCATGAAACGATGGGAGATTATTACCTTAATTGTCTTAATTGGCTATCAACGAAGGTATAGAAGGTATTGGTCTTCTTTATATTGTTTAAAAGACGTTCTTCTCGAAGATATTATAGTATTCCGAAAGCTTGAAGGGTCGCCTGAGTTTAATTAACAAGCAATAGATTCCGACGCTCATTCCAGTAGTCAATTTTGATTCGGGGCTCTTACCTCATCAACCCTATTTTAGTGTATCACCAAATAAAGAGTGTATTCAGTTTCAATTTGGAATGAAGTACAGCCTTGAGAATCAAATCATTTCAAGTTGAAGGTATTACCTACGCATCTGTAATTAATGTTTTAAATTAAGCTTTCAAAGTATAGACACATATGACTAAGTTATTAATAATATTAAACTGACTTTGATAACGATACAGAGGCCGCCAACTTCTAGTTAGACTACGAGGACATTAAATTTGCAACTTACCTCAACGAAATATATTATAAGGTCTCTATACAAATTTTCGATAGGACACCCATGTCGGATGAGTGACGAAAATTTTATACATATAAGTATGTACTAGCAGGCTTATCACGAGTATTAAACAATCAGTTCAAAAGTGCTTCACATGATTTCTCGTTTTTGTGTAGAGTCATTAAAAATGAGTAAAATGATGGAAATTCGAACATAAAAGTATATATTTTTGTATTATTACTATTTTTTCAATTTTTGTAAAAAGGCCTTTACCATACTATATATTTTACTTTCTCTGCTCCTAAAAATGACTTATTGAGTCAGAGCTTCCCTGTAAATGATATTTTGTTAGTAGGTCAACCCCTACTAATTCCAAAGTTTGGCCTTGGGACTTGTTTATAATTAGAGCGAAAGATGTTTTTACCAGAGATTGAAGCCGTTTAAATGGGATTGGCAGATCCCTTGGGACTATCGGAGTCCTCGGTATATGTGCTAGTTGACTAGCTGCTGGGCCGGTGATAATGGTTGCTATAATTAAACTGTCCTTCAATTCCTTGATAAGTAGCCTCGTTCCGTTGGAGGTCTTAAATTCACATGTTGATCGTCATTTATATCCTCACGACCACTTTAAAACTACTCGTACACTCTGCTACGGGATAGACAATCCAGTCGACATATAGATGGGGCGCCACCAAAGGGCGCTAGATTCAAAAATTCCTGTTTACTTTGGAACGCACTTTGTACATGCACTGATGGACAAAAGCCCATAGAAAAAAGAAAACAAATAGAAATAATATTGTATCTTCTACAATAACCAATTTCATGTAATATGGTAACTTAAAAAATGATCTGTCACAATGAAGTACCGTTATTTCTGTGAGAAAATTTTTATTTTTGTACAATAAGTGAAAAATAAACTTTTCTATAAATAAAAAATTAAATAAATTGCAGCTTCAGTTAAGAATATTTTTAATATTTTATTATAAAGAAACGTTGACCTAAAATTCTTGCGCCCTACGCAATTGGCTTATGTGCCCGACGCGCCGACCCTCACAGTACCCATAAAATAAATGAAAAAATAAAAAAATATAATCAAAATTTTTGCAAAATTACTTTTTTCACGATACCTATGAATAATAGCATGCATCGGTCATGGGTTTAAAAGCCTTTTAATAATTTACAAATCTGCATCATAATTTTTTGGAAAATTTCCCATTGAAGAAAAAAATCGACGTCCAATTATAGAACGTTTGCGCAACTGTAAATATGTTGTTTAGTCCATACGAAATATTGTGAATGAAAACAATAAACACATTACTTATGAATGTATATAATAGATACGTAAGTATGTATGTATTTGCTTAATTATAGTTAAAACTTATATTTCAGCTAACACATTCCCAAAGTTTTGAATGTTGGACTTGAATCATTAACTGTGTCAGAACTATAGTATATTGTTTTATACATATTAAGATTGAAAACTGATTAGGTTGATATAACACTAATCATATAAAAAATATTCAAAAATACACGTAAATATATACATAAGTATGTATAAAGCCAATTTTGTACTGGGAGACTGATATTATATACATATGTACATTTAAATCCATTATTAAGCTTTTTACAGGCAATATGTAACTTCTGTGTATGCACAAACATATTTTTGTAGATAAAAATCGGTAATGCTGGTCGCGTACCATGTACAAATCTGTTAAATTCCCCAAGGTCTTAGAGCATAAAACTAAATATGTTAAGTTTATTATGCTACGTTTTCAATACATACATATGTATATGTATGTAAGTTTGCACCCACAACCTACATAGGTAAGTCAGAACACGTCGATAAAAAAATGATCACGTTGATATTTTGAATATTATATTGCTAATTTACAATATCCTTTTTAGGGCAACACAAATGCTGGCACCTATTTACATATAGTATATGTATGTACATACGTGTCCATATACATAAGTTTATATACAGTCGTGATCTGAAATAATAGGTTTACCAGAACCATTTATTTTAAATTGCCCAACTACTATGTCAAATACAATTTATAAAAAAATCATAAAAAAACACAGAAACTTTAAATTTAATGGGGAAGGTTTATTATTGCTCGAAAAACTTTCTTTGGCATTTATTTTTTGAAGATTATCTCTTTCAAATGCTGGCTGCGTCTACGTCTCAGGTCCATCCGTTGAGTACAATTTTCGATGACTCGTTGAAGCATTTCGACTGGTAACGATCTTGGTGGCCAATCGACCGGCCCGAAACGTGAAATTATCTACTCACCGAAGTGTTCTCTCAATAAATCCATTGATTGATGCGATACCGCGGTCTTGTTGAAACCAAATGTCGCCGAGATCGCGAACTTCAATTTCAGCCATCAAATAGTCGGTTATCATGGAGCCATAACGGTCGCCATTTACGGTTACGTTCTCACCGGCGTCATTCTTGGAGAAATATGGACCGATAACTCCACCCGCCCACAAACCACACTAAACAGTTGTTTTTTCTGCAGCTCTTGAATCTTTTCAAATTGCTCTTCGACCCAAATTTTGCTTGTACATATACCAATGGGCCTCATCGCTTAACGAAATTTGTCTCGAAAACGTCGGATTTTTCACAGAACGTGAATTTTCGTATTAAAGTTGAACGATTTGTAAGCGTTGTTCAGGCGTTAGTCTTTCCATAATGAAGTAGCAACCGATAATGAACAAAAAGAACATGTCAGTTCGACGCGACCCGCACGTGATCTGCAAAAAAGGGCATTGAAAAAAGTACCTCTACTTGAATCACCCTTCATTCTTCAATGCCAGAGTTGCAAAAGGTTATACTTTTAATCGACTTTATTACTCATTACACAAATAAGTATTATCTTATTTTCTCTTTAAGTTTACTGTTTCAAAAATATTAATAACAAGAAAAATCATGAACTTCGGTTGCACCGAAGAAAGAATACGCTCCACAATTAAAAAAGTTTGTTTTTACAAGAACTTGCTTTCGATCGGTAACTTAACACTCATTTTATAGGTCGATATACATATGTATGTGTGTATGTTTTATACATTTTTTTTTTAAGAAATAACTAACGCTGAAATGGATTTTAAAATTTATATTTATTATTATGTTGGCTTTTAATATTTTGTTCTTTACCCTCACTTATATAATTTTGATCGCCACTGTACATACTACTGATACATTAATCTTAGACTGTGTCTGCACACAAAGATTTTTGTTGCTCAAACAGTTAGTTTGGCAACGTGGAAAGTCTGAGCGACCGAATCGCTCGTGCCCAAGCTTTTTTCCGTAAAGAATATTGACAATGTGTTCCAAAAACGTAGTTTATGGAAAATATTTTCGTAATATAGAACTTACATATATTTTAAAAAATATTGTAATTAATAATTATTTTTATAACAATTTTCAAAAGAAGTCTATGGAAAATATTTTCGTGTGTAAATGAAGCATAGTAGAATAATATATGTAGGTATAATGCATTGAACCACACCAAAAGACAATCGCCCAATGATAACCAACAAAAGTTTTCGTGTGTAAACGCGGTCTTAAACATTAAACATTTCCTGTTTGCTTTTCTTCTATAGCGCATAGTTTCAAATATAAGAAGATTGAAAGTTTCTAACAAAGTTGTCAAACGCTCATCCACCATCAATTCGGCTACATTAATTTCCTTGTCTAATAATAAAAGCTGCGCAAAATATAAAAAAAAATGTTTAAATATGTAAGTGTGTATATGTGCATATACCTATGTTAATTCATTTGAAAATATAAAGTGCTAATGTCAATTAATCTGAATATTAGATTAGTGATCCTGGTGCGAAAGTCAAATTCCCAAAAGATCTTTTTAAGACAAAGGCGGAAAAAATTCCATTAATTGTGTAAAACGTACAGTAATGCAAACACATCCTTATTTTTAAATGAAATGTTGTGTGCTATCTTACATTAATCATTAAAATATTCGTCATGAGTTAATGAGAAAAATATATGATTGCGGGAAAATAATTAGCAGAAATTAAAATTTATTATAATATTTAGCCAATAAAACAGAAATACAGATTCTGAATGTGAAATTAGTAAAATTCGAAGCCGTTCATTTATTGGAGGACATTAAGTTGAGAACATGAGGCAATAGGGAAATAATTTTTATGAAACAAAATTTTTACAATAATGCGTCTTTTTTAATTTTAAACAAATCAGAACTAGCCTATTTTTGAACCTAGAGTATGGTATTGGAAATATATGTATGACTGTACATTAAGACAAAAAAGATCCCGGAAAATTATATTTCAAAAAAATTATTTTGCTAAGTAGGTAGGACTGTCCTTAACTCCTATGCCAATAAAAGACTTGCGGTGATTCAAGAAAACAATCCTACGAGTGGCACTAACCAGTCAAAGAAGGTCGAGAGATCGTTGAAAATATGTCTCGTTCTGGACGACCTTCGACTCTTCAACTGATGAAAATATAAAAAGGATATGGTGCTTGAAAATCGTCAGCCAGATGTTAGAGAAATGGCAAGAGATCTCAATATGTCTCGTGAGTCCGTTCGAATGATGTTTGTGGATATTTCTGGTATAAAAACCTTCTTGCACAAATCGTCCCGATAAAGCTAAATATTTTTCAAAAAGAGTACAGTTGTGACCGAATTTAAAGCCAAAAACGCAATGAATACAATTGAGCAACCACAGTATTTACTAGATTTGGCTACGTGGGAATTTTTCTTGTTTCCCAAACTGAAATTTCCGCTCCGTGGAACCCCTTTTCAGTCGATTGAAGAGATAAAACAACGTAATTCGCTGAAGGGCCATCCCATAAAGAGCTTATAAAAAGAGTTTAGAGGACTGGAAAAGTCATTGGCTTAAGTGTATTAGATCTGGTGGAGATTACTTTGGACACAAAATAAAAATTTATGAATAATTAAACATTTTCCGTTTTATTTACAATTTCCGGGTAATTTTTTGTCACAATTTACATAAGTGACTATTCTTATTTCTATCAAGTTATTGTTATAATTAATTTAGTAAAACATTTTTAATTCCTTACAAGCTATAATCTAACACACTTTTTTATCAAACAGTTCACAATTTGCTATCTTGCGCTTGTCGCCATGGCCACAGCGAAACCACAATGGTTGATATCACATCCTTATGCCGCTCCCGTAGCTGTTGCCGCACCATCAGCGGCTTTGTCACCACCCGCGTATGTTGAACCTTATTATGCCTCATATTCTACTGTCCCATGGTGGTCTTCATATGCCGCCTATCCTTATGCTGGATCCTATTGGTGAAGAATAAACTACCTACGAAATTAATTTTAATTTATATAAGTATGGAAAACATACATACATACATATTTATATATGTACATATGTACATACATACATGCGTACAATGTTATAATTTTTAGTTATCACGATATATTAAAATCAATAAAAACTTTTAAAAATTAGTTTTACAACATACACTGTTTGTATAATTACTTAAGTTTGCACAAAAAATAAATTAGTATTTCGTTCGTTAACCTTTGGACCTAAAATATGTCCAGGTTGATGAGGTTATGTCTCTTACTAGGCTTTGTGTGGCTGTGGCCGGTATTTGGTTTCACTCTTTTATAAGGCCTTTTTAACTCCTTATTTTATATCACGCTTTGGTATTTGTCGCTCCAGGTGCTCATATACATATGTACATATGTATATACTTATGTACATATGTATGTATGTAACTTCGATTGGAATAACATTCTGCGGTAGTGGGATTTTAAGCTGTGTGTGAACATTATACAAAAATCAGGCTTCCGCACTTAAACCATCAATCGCGCCGATTGATAACCAAATAAGCCCTATTCAGCAACTCAATGAATTTTGGAAATGTCTTAGTTTTTCCAACTTAACTAACCAATGTTTTTAACACTAGGAGCAATGAAAATTACTCATTGGTACTGCTGATCACAGTATCATAGGCCCACGTTGTATTTTTTCCGTCACATTATTATTATATACATATGTACATACATACATATGTAGATACTTGACATTCATGGTAATTTACTAAATAAAAACAGAATCATTTAATTTTACAGTGAGGATAGTACAGCAGGACTACATCATGTTAAAGTTTATCATTTTAAAATCTAGAAATTAAGCATCAAAGAATATACATACATACACACATACATATGTACATATATAGTAGATCCTTTCACTTTACAGTACACAAATCAAATATCGAAGAAGTTATCAGAACAAATCTTTGCACAAATAATGCTCTCAAAGTATTTCATCTCACACCCAAAAATGATCGATACCGAACTGTAATTTTTCAAGGACTCAAAAAAAAGTGTGGAATCAGTGCTTTGTGTCTGATTTTTGTGATGATGACATTTATCATGCCATAAATGGGTAAACTCAGGTGAATACTTCACTTAGCCCCTATATGTATGTATGTGTACATATGTAATTATTTTCGATTTTGTTGACTTTGTACCGCATCTATCGTTCAATATGTAAGAAATCTTACTGATATTCAAAAAGAATCTCTTTCTAATAACAGTGGATCCTCTTGCCGTAAACAAAAGAAATTAGTGCAACACTTCCATCATTTAAATACAAAATTTGCCAGCATCTGAAGTTACTTTCCGGCTTTGATCTTTT
Organism: Bactrocera dorsalis; assembly: GCF_023373825.1. Taxonomy (NCBI): domain Eukaryota; kingdom Metazoa; phylum Arthropoda; class Insecta; order Diptera; family Tephritidae; genus Bactrocera; species Bactrocera dorsalis. Next base: position 26,020,790 of record NC_064307.1, on the reverse strand, counting down.
CAAAATTGTATTAAAAGTTCGGCTACACGCGAACTTAACCCTTTATATATTATATACATACATACATAAGTACATATGTATATGTATATGAATATATTAATCTAATATTATATATGACATACATATGTATATCAAAATCTTAAGCGTTTTTAAAAATTGAACGCATTTTTGAAAGGATAGATTACGGTCATCACTGCCCCAGTAAACGGCAAGTATATGTACATATATTTAAATGATAAATACTCACACGTATACACTTATATCGGTATTCTGCGTGAGACGATTGTCTCATGTCTCTAATAGTGACTATAGTAATTTAGTGATTCTGTTAGTCAGGAGTCTCATTTTGGTATTCTGGCAAATAGAGTATACTACTTTACAGTATACTACTATACTGTAACTGCCAGAATACCAAAATGAGACTCCTGACTAACAGAATCACTAAATTACTATAGTATTTTGGTTTTCTTGCAAATAGAGTATACTACTTTACATTATACTACTATACTGTAACTGCCAGAATACCAAAATGAGACTCCTGACTAACAGAATCACTAAATTACTATAGTCACTATTAGAGACATGAGACAATCATCTCACGCAGAATACCGACATTATTATTATTTGCTTTGTCCCACTGCCATAAGAAAATTACAGAAACTTTGTTCCACATGCTGACACTTTTTCAGCTCTGACAATCATGTTACCATTATAGGGTCCTCTAAACTGACTGTACCCACACTTTGAGCTCTGCACCAAACGAACTTCTCTGCTTTCACATGCCCCTCTAAGAACAGTGACAATCATTTTACCGGTAGATCGACTGTCACAGCCGAAAATTTTCTCTCAGCGTGTAGAACAAAGATTATATGTTCTTCTTAAGGACAGTAAGCAAAACTGACGCAAACAAATGTTGCATTTGAGTTTTCATATCTCTTTAACGCATTGGTATTCGGAATTCATTCACCACATACCTTTAATGCCCATTGCCATGCCTCTTATCGACCTTAGCTGAAATTTCTCTGTTAATACTGTTAAATAAATAACTCTTTTACAGTAGATAATATAATCTTGAGTTATTTAATAAATTTAAAACAATTAAATAAAATAATTAAGAATAATTTACATAAACAAAAAATGGAATGGAAAAAAATATGTAATTAATGCATGGATTATGAAATTTGTTTCACTTAATTCCATACTGGTCCTCTCATGAGCTCTGCGTAAGTTTTTCTTCAATTTATGGATATTTCAACTTAACATTTTGAGACGACAGAGGGGATCCAAGCAGCGTGCAGTTTGGCTCTAAGGGCTATTCCGAATGCCTTCCATGACCCTTCAAGGCTTGGAAATCGCGTTGGTAGTGTTACATCGACGCAGAAGGAGCCTATTTTGAAAGTTTTTTAAAGAATTGTAACGATTGGTTCAATAAATTTTTTCTAAATGGATTCAGTCTATTACTTTCCGGACAAACCCTGTACATACATATGTAAAGCTATAGTAAGCATTATAAGCCATAAGCGTTTATTTTCAACAATACCAGCGACTGTCAAATGTCAAATAAACTAATCATGCCGACTGACATAATAAATTTGTGTGAACCCATTAACAATTTCTTTTAGGGATATGATTCAGCTGTCGTTGATTGCGAGCGCCAATCACAAAGCAGCATACAATCCGACGCTACAGTACGTTTAACAAAAAATGGGAAACCGATTTTTATACCATGAATAAGATTTGAATCAAAGTTTGTAAAACCCAGAAAGTAGCTTCGAAGACGCTATGCAATATACATATATAAATGATCAGTCTGCATATACACGACATAGTCCCCCAGTGTTAGAGATATCGATCTGAAATCTTTTTCACATCCGTTTTTCCCCAAGAGGCGGCCTATTTGTTGGAACCGCTAATAGCAGAGTACTATAGTATATAGCTGGAAAACTATTTTATTAAACAATTTATTCATGATATTTTGTACGGTTTATACTCCACAGAAATTGTTCAGATTGGACCACTATAGCATATATGTGGCTGTTATACAAACCGGCCGCTCAAAGCCAAGTTCTTGTAAATTTTTTGATTTGTGAAAGGAAGTAGGTTAGTCTGTATTATGTCCGCTATGTTTTGTGGACAATCACTCAAGGTTTGGTGTCTAATGTGTTCCAAGTATTTTGTGTCGGGTTTGTGCTGGAGATGGACATTCACAAAGAAATAAAAAACTGTTTCCTTATTCCGGCAAATATGGTTATAGGACAGACCCATTTTTAGAGAGTGTTCTCCAAACGGACAGTACCCAATTATAGTTGCTGTAAGCCTGAAAGTACTATTCTTGGACATATGTAATAAGTCCTTGGTTCTTGTCTTATCATATTCATGCAATATCTGCTTCGTTTTCTTGCAGTTGGTTATTGATATTCATCTGCAATGTGCTATTTGGTTAAAGTAAGTATAAAGCTCTATTTTGTTCGTTCCCAGCGGACATGGTATTAAATGGGTGTAACCTTCGTAGTGCTCTTTCCATAATCTCACTGATTGTGGAAGGAAACAACCCTGATATCATCAACATTGTGGTACTGATTTCTATTCTACCTAGTAGTGAAGGGTATTCCGACTTCGGTACAATTGAAGTTAAAATTTTTTGCTTTAAATGCAAATTCTTAAAGAATAGATAACTAATGAGAGTTTTCTATTTGCTTTGTCTTTTATTTTACGCGTAAATCAATTGGCTCTTACCTCATGATATTTATAAAATACTTTTGTAAGATACTGTCTGCTGAAGTGACAACGCAGCCGGCCGAATATATACGCAAAATTGTAACGTTGACACCAGATATAGCATTTAATATATAACCATATACGTTGTTTTTATACATCCCAGTAAACAAAAACTAAGCAAGTATTTTTGAATGCCACGCAATCAACATTACATTGTATGGTTAGGTTTCCCTCCTAGTTAAGAAAAAAGTAATCGAAGCCAAATTTCATACAAATTCCTTTTCATTACTCGAGGTCTCTCTAACTATAGTATATGCACATATAATTGCTAAGTTTCCGATACTCTGGTTGACGGGTTGCACCTTGAAGTATTTCCCTGGCTTTGATTCCAGCAAGTTGCAATGTTCGATGGGACGCGAGCTAGTTATATACATACATACATAAATATGTATTTATATACTTACTTATTTTCTGAAGTCTATATATGTATACTCGGTTTTAAATGGACCAATTACGTTGGACTTATGTATGTATGTATATATGGTATATAAGTATGCCTGTGTATGCTCATTGAGGTGATCCTTAAAAACTAACTTTATCTTCGTTCTCAGTTAAAAAAGGTATGTGAAGACTCTTGTGCTGTGAGCAAAGTATCTATTCCCATTGCTTACGAAAATGGAAACTGTAAATCTTTTAAGTCCCACTGCATGTAATCTAAATTTTGATACAATAAAAAGCTAACTTAGTTTTTGACAACTTTGTCAAAGAAGTTAAGATTTTGTAGAAAGAAATTAGAAATTTTTTTATTTAGGAGCACCGTTATTTATAAACTGAAATCGAAACATACATACATACATACATATGTATAACCTTACTATGTAATTTAAATGATAGTGTATATAGTTAATACATATACTTATATGCGTACATATACACATATGTACATACATATGTATGTGAGTAAACACGTGCACATAACTATGCATGGAAGTAAGTATATAATATGCAAACGAAATTCGAAGAAACGCCCCAGAAATTCTTTAAACGCTTCTGCGAATTTATAAGTTGCAGAATAAAAAGAAAGGAATATATAGCACAAAGCGCCTCGAAAATTCTTAAGAAAACTTTGACAATTTTTATATTTTCACAATAAAAGTGTATTTCCTGAAATTTGAAAAGAATTACAATGAATATCTATTTTAAAGCTGAAACGAATCCAGCAGGTTGGGTTGCAGATCAACAACATCAATCATTAATTCAGTATCGTCGTTCTCCATTTGAGTTTCCATCAACACAATATGAATCGTATCAGGAAAATGGCACTAAATATCTTAAAAGTTTAAAACCGATATCAGATGCTCTTCGAGATGAGCTAAACGCGTGCACAGGCGAGGTAATATAAAAAAAACAAATTTAGTGCTAATCGTGATTCTATAAATCGATCCATTTCAGATATTTCTTAGCGGCATACCGCCGGAAATTCCAGCAGAATCTATTGCCGAAATCGCTGCACTAATAGGTGAGATATATATACTGAGATACAAGGTAACATTCTCTGGAAATTCTCGAGGCTTTGCTTATCTTCAATACATAAATCCCACACTCATGCAGCTGGCTATAATTCGGTAAAAATTTTGTAACCTTCATAATAAATATTCCACTAATGTCTCGAATTTATATGTAGCTTGCCGGCTCTTTTTCGACAACACTCATTACCCATGATTCGCGTTCGCCAATCACGAAACTCTTCAAAACTTTTACTGAAGAAAACTTATTGCATTTCACCACAGAATGTTTATGAAATGTTACGTAACCTAATAGCTTTTGACAAATTAGTCGGTCGCGAAATATTTCCCGGTTATTTTGAATATCAAATAATATTTAAATGCAATGAAGAAGCAGTTCACGCTCGACGTGATCTTTTGCGCACCATTTCCAAGTTTGGTAAAAATGCCATAGTTGTTTGGGATACTAGTAGTGAAGAAACGGATTTTACAAAGGATTTCGTTAGGTGCGAAAACAACGTGAAAGTAGAGACGAAACACACTACTTTTCTTCTCCCAAGAGACTCTCAGTACTCTGAATCAATGACCGCAGAAATTGGTTTCCTTGAACTTTAACGAAGTTGGTAAAAGAAGAGATAGTATCAAGAAAGATGATGATGTTAGAAACAGAACGATTAGGTATGTATGTATACATATGTACATGCGTCCAATATTAAGTCGCAGATCTGCCTAAATACTTATGTTATGAATTATTACTACTGTCGAAGAGCTTAATAAATAATCTTGTACGAATATTTTTTGTGTTAATAATAAATTGGCAAAATTTAATGGAATTTTAGTAATTATAGGAGTAAGAAAATCTTACCTGCAGCTAGACGATTTTACACCTGGTGAGTGTTACGTAGTAAAGCTGTTTCCTTGTTGATCCTTCATGCCGACTATTAAAATCTGTTGAGTACGAATTTAAGGGTAGGCGCTGGACGAACTACTTAGGATTTCTGGCTGAATATTTACTATTGTCACTGTCATGGTATCCTTTTTATCTGATAGGGTTTGGGCCATTCCCACCAGTGACGGTTTGATTTCATAAGATAAAATTGAGCTTAAATATTGTTTAGTTTCAATATTTGCCTCAAAATGAATTTCTATAAGCGTTCTAATTGAAATTATCTCCGATTAAGCCATCTGGACCCAGAAATAAGTCTTTCAGATACAGTGAGTCTAATGCGGGAACCCACTGCTGTATCGAAAAAGTCGGTATACGGTATCGGGGTAGTGCTCTTTTTGAGATCCTGAATTATCGCACACAAGTCTGCTTTTCATAATAACAGTTTACCCTTTTATGAAAACCTGTGTGGTTTTCTTACTATTATCTCTTAAGAATTTGATTCAGTTAAGTTAATGGAGTTTGTCAAACTTTGTAGAACAGGTATGATTATCATCTAAGGTTAACTCAGGTTCTTAATTAAAATCAGATCATTTTATTTTGCAGCGATATCAAACATACATACATACATGCATACGTACTTATGTACTATGTATCTTGGGGAGGAATTGTAGTCGTTACGTTAGTTATTTATGAAAACTTTTGGATACACGTATGTATGTATGTATGTACATATGTACATCGAAACCTCACCAAACCAATTAATTTTATTTGCTTTTCTGTTTTATGAATGGGACAATTATATGTAATTGCTTCGATATTTTTAAGATCAGCTTAATAACTGCTGATATTCTTATATGGATGAGAAATTTAAAATACCTCACCTGTACTTATAACAGAGAACGTAAAATAATAGCAGAGAACGTTTATCATGATACACGTTCTCTGTCTATATTATACGTTCTCTGCTGATGACTACTGAGGTTTTCGAAATTGCTTATTGCTGAAATAAGAACCATAAAATTCGAAGCTGAAATCGGCATTGCTGGATTGGTTCTCAAATTTATCCAGAACATTAACCAAATGGTAAAATGTTCGAATTATGATTCGCAATTCCATTTTCGTAATTATTTCCAGCTTTTAAGACAAGAACCAAAATAAATTCGAAGTCACCACCGCAGAAATCGAAATTCAGCCATTCTGAGCTGGAAAGGCAGGAACGTAGAATAACGTAATCCTGACCTAATCCTAATAAAATCAAAACAATGTGTATCACAAATTAAACATACTCCTGAAGATTTAATCAAAAATAAAAAAATACGTTATTTGATATACGTTCTCTGATATCTCTAAGTTCGAACGCAGTCAGAACATGAACCAAACGATGATGTGTTCGAAAGTTGCTTCGCAATTCCATTTTCGTCATTACTTCCAGCGTTTAAGACAAGAACCAAAATAAATTCGAAGTCACCTCTGCAGAAATCGGGATTTCTAAGCTGAAAATCAGAGAAATTACTAAATCCCATATTTTTTTATTTTATATGTCAATTTAGAAATAGCAACTAAAATTTCGTTGCTATTTCCTCATTATTTACATTTCCTTCCAATAATTTAATTTTCTTTTTGTTACTCTAATTTTCCTGGGTATGTATGCGAGGATGGAGACATGTGAAAAAGTTCACCCAAGCAGAGAACTTAAAACACAGAGAGGGTGCAAATTGAATTCTGTGTGATATTCGATTTGACGGCTAAAAGAGCTGATAGAATTCTAGTAAGGAATTCACCATTCTCGCTGCTATTTAGCAGAAATGAGCACGTTCAATGGCAGAAATACATATAAGTATGTATGCAAAACGACTGAATTCATGCGAGAATAAATAAAAAGAAATGCTTTGAAGAAAAATATACCAATCGAACACCATACAGAATTCAATTTGCACCTTCTCAATGTTTTATGTTCTCTGACTGTGGGACGACTTTCAAGCTCCTTACGTAGAGCTGCAAATGAAACCATTCTTCTTCTTCTTTATTGGCGTAGACACCGCTTACGCGATTATAGCCGAGTTAACAACAGCGCCAGTCGTTTCTTCTTTTCGCTACGCCAATTGTATATTCCAAGCGAAGCCAGGCCCTTCTCCACTTGGTCCTTCCAATAGAGTGGAGGTCTTCCTCTTCCTCTGCTTCCCCGGGCGGGGAATACTTTCAGAGCTGGAGTGTTTTAGTCGATTCGGGCAACATGACCTAGCTAGCGTAGCCGCTGTCTTTTAATTCGCTGAACTAAGTATGTCAATGTCGTCGTATATCTCATATAGCTAACCGTTCCATCGAATGCGATATTCGCTGTGGCCAACGCGCATAGGACCATAAATCTTCCACAGAACTTTTCTCTCGAAAACTTGCAATGTCGGTTCATCAGTTGCTGTCATCGGCCAAGCCTCTGCACCATATAGCAGGACGGGAATTATGAGTTACTTATGTTTGAGTTTGGTTTTTGTTCGTCGAGAGAGGACTTTACTTCTCAATGGCCTACTCAGTTCGAAGAAGCACCTGTTGGCAAGAGTTATCCTGCGTTGGATTTCCAGGCTGACATTGTTGATGATGTTTACGCTGGTTCCAAGATAGACGAAGTTATCTACGACTTCAAAGTGTCAACAGTGACGTGAGAGCCAAGTCGCGAGTGCGACGACTGTTTTGACGACAGGAGATATGTCGTCTTGCCCTCGTTCACTACCAGACCCATTTGCTTTGCTTCCTTGTCCAGTCTGGAGAAAGCAGAACTGACGGAGTTTTTCGTGTTGCTCAACGTCAGTTTACACAGCCGAATTAGTTTTGCGGGGATACCAAATTCAGACAACGCGGCATAAAGGCAGCTCCTTTTCGTATTTTCCAAAGAAACTTTGTGTCGATTCTCATTTCACGGGTCTTTTCCAAAATTTGGCACATGGTGAATATCTGGTCGGTTGTTGATTTACCAGGTCTAAAGCCACACTGATAAGGTCCAATCAGTTTGTTGACGGTGGGCTTTAATCTTTCACACAATACGCTCGACAGAACCTTATATGCGATGTTGAGGAGGCTAATCCCACGGTAGTTAGCGCAGATTGTGGGGTCTCCTTTTTTATGGATTGGGCATAGCACACTTAAATTCCAATCGTTGGGCATACTTTCGTCCGACCATATTTTGCAAAGAAGCTGATGCATGCACCTTATCAGCTCTTCGCCGCCGTGTTTGAATAGCTCGGCCGGCAATCCATCGGCCCCCGCCGCTTTGTTGTTCTTCAGGCGGGTAATTGCTATTCGAACTTCTTCATAGTCGGACAAGGGAACGTCTGCTCCATCGTTTTGTCTTTGTTATATTAATGCTTCTTGATTTTTATACTGGATCCAATGGAATTAAAAATTTTGGCGCGGTTGTAGTTCAATTTTCGCACATAGTGTCAAAAGAATATCACATACCTAACCAAGATATCAAATGTCACCTAAAAAAGGGCGGTGCCACTCCCACTGTCCCGGTTTCTATTAACACTTATCATACCAACTCGGGTGTAAAATTTAATGTCTCTGTCTTAATTTAAGTATTGAAATTTTGGTAGCTTTAATAGTAGCGTTATATGGGGATGAATCGAGGTTATGATCCGATTTCATTAGTCGGCGTTTCTTTAGGATTTATCTTGAACGAATTTTGTTATTTTAGCCTTAATTGCTTGAGATTGACAGTAAACCTATAAGGAGGCGTGGAGCTAACATCGTTTTATCAAAATATTTATTATATTTGCCAACGACAGTAGAGTTGACAGTAGAGATGTCATTAGTGGTGATGCCACTAATATGTAAAATTATTCAAAGCTCTAACAAACCTGTCAAATATTAAAACACACACGTTCTTATGGACACAGTTATTTTGACAGCTGCACGACTACACGACTGCAGGCCGACAGTTGTCGCTCTCGCTAACTTCAATATATTTTTATATTTGCCAACGACAGTGGAGTTGACAGTAGAGGTATTAGTATGGCCACGACGAAATTGTGTACATGCAGAGTGGACAGCTGTGTTGTCTTGTGTACATGCCGGTCATTGTTATGTTGCTGCCTTATCACAAATGTTCATGTAGAAGGATTCACAACGCCATTTTTCGGTTCACTGTCGTGCTGCCATGTCGTGTCGCGCTCAATGTGTTCAGCATGTCAATAGTACTTACCCAAAGGAGATATTATCTTTTAAAAATACAATTTCAAAATTCCAGTATGCTCTTATATTCACTTCATTATTATTAAAATAATAATCTTATCAATTCAATTTCATTAACCTAATATCTGTTCTATACTAAGTATATATTAACATATAGTTGTTTTTGTAAATATTATTTGTTTTTACTGATGCTGAGGTTTTTAATTGTTGTTTGTTTTGTTTATTTGTTATATCAATTTAAAGTATGCGCTTTTTCTCTGTTGATGTATTAGTTTACAAAATTATAGTGTTTTAATTTTTTCTCTTAACAAAAATTAAGAATTTTTCTGATAAGAAAGCGAGTGGCAAGTGAATAATTAGATGGTAATTTCAGTAATTTTACTCAATTGTCATTTGCAACTATATTTATATTATTATATACATATATATGTATAATATAAATATATATATATATATATATATATATATAATTTAATATGCTATATATAATAGAAGGCATTGAATCAAAAGCAATCATATTCCGAGAGGAATAGTTTATCTTTTATCCCAAACCATTCAGTTATATCATGAATTATTCCTCAATAAAGTCTTATTAGAATTGTATAACAAACTCTACAAATGAAAAATTACTTCATTCTAAAAATCAACCAAATATACATACGCTTTCAAATATTGAACGATATCTACATATGTATGTATGTGTTAAAATATTAAATCGTAATTAATGCAGTGTCTTGAGGAAAGTTTATTAAATATGTTTGAGTTGGAAGGCCAAGTCATAGTTGAAAATAAAGTACAGTTTGAAGTTCGCAATAGATTTTTACAGAACATTAGAAATTATGTTAATAAGATGGTAACTTACTTAAATGTATATTTTATTTCGACTATGACAAAAAAAAACTTATGTGTTTGAGCAGAAATTAAAATATGCCAGAATATATGAAAAGTTCAATATTTTTATCCTTTAGGCGATTGTTATAATTATCTTTTTATATTTATCTTTTCATCTTATTCGCATTCAGTGCTTTTATTTAAGTTAATGTTTTAAGTTATGATGAGAATTTCAGTTTTATATTATTGTGTCTCCAACAAAATGCATAAATACAGAAAGTGTTGTATATACGCGATGAAATCTTAGCGACTAGTAATGCAGTGCGCTTGAGGTCCGATTATGAAAGATCTGAAAAAAGAACATAATTAATGACTGTATTATATGGGCATAATTATAAACAGCAACGATTTATTACTTATTTAAAAAAGCAGCTGCAAACGAAAAATAAATTAATTCAGCAAATGAAAAAATTAATACGTATATTATCTGAGGCGACAAAAAAAGAATGGTGAATAAATAATTCGTTGGTTCACTCAAATATTTGATAAACATTTTGCGGCATAACGACTTTCTAACGAATATGTTTTTATTTGTGTTTTCAAATAATTATATTAAGCATTAGAAATAGTAATAAATTAAAATCGAGGAGATCCACACAGGTTTCAACTTATGTTTATAATGAATGTTGTTGAAACGAATATATAGCTTACAATAAAAATCGTAAGTGTGGGGTTCCGAATTTTGGACTCATCAACAATTATGCCTTACTTCACCAAAAAATACTGATGTTTTCAGAGTCAGACCTGAAGTTAAAACACTTCAATTTTTTCGTTCAAAATAATCATGCATTAATGAAAGTGAAAATAAAAATAAATTTAACTGTGCCATAAAAAAGTAGCAACATTGATCCTGACTTTAAATACATTAGTCTACAAATTCATAATGTACATACGCGTTGCAAGAATAGTCATACAAATACAAAAAATGTAATAAACAATTTTACTGTTCACTATCAGATACTAAAATATTTAATTTTGAATGGATATACATATAAATGGAAATTTCTACTCACAGCTTGGTGTGGCTTCATAGCGCCTTTGTATCTGGTCGTAAGTGAATTTTACGAAAGCATCATACTGTTCGGCGAGCTTTGTAGTCAGCACAGCATTATAATTTTCACGTATCTCGTCTTCTCTCTCCTTAAGCATACGTTCGCATATTAATTGAACTTGCTTGAATGTAAAAAGCGCTTTCTCTGGATTACGCACCAAACTCGGTGGGGTGTCAGGACGACGTGGACTATCGGCACCCATTTCGGAACCGCTTGATTCTGAGTCCTGTTGCATACCATCTACGTTAGACGATGGGAATTGAAGACGTTTACAACGATGCAGTCGTTTAATTTCATCACGGATATCCTGAGCAATTTTATCTAAGAAAAAAAAAAACAGAAAATACGCTCATCAATTTAAAGAACATTACTAATATAATTTCAATTTGATATTATTAAATTATTTATTGTACAATGGTTCATGTTTTATAAGAAATCTTAAAACATCAAATATAAATGACATATTTTATATATTATACTTGCCTGGGGATATTTTTGTTAAATTGGTGTCTGTGAATGGATTAGGCTGTGGTTCTTTGGAAATACGACTTCCACTAGGACTCTGCACATTGTCATATAAAGTAGATGCTACAGATGAGCGTGATGGTGATGATCCATTTCCGGTTGTTTGTCCAAGAGGATTGCAACGTCTACGCTTTGTAGGACGCTGATTTAGTGCTTCCCAGTCTAATGTACGCTTAAGTGTTGCACAAGCCATTTTTACCGACAATAGTTTGCTCGAGAGCGTAGATTTTCACTTTTCAAATTTATTCTGTATAGAAGTTATTATATATTGCCACAGATGATAAACTAAAAAGATATGAATTTTTTACGTGTTTATTTCTATTGTACATACATTATGAGGTTTTAAAATAACTGAGAAAAAATCCTTATACATTTTATAAAACGTCACTATGTGTCCTCACAGGACACAGGCTTGTATATTTGACTTATAAGCAGGTAGCTAAAATTGTAAAAACACCTGGTAACTTGTACGTTACTGTGCACACAATTTGTATACACACACTTGAATATATAAATATATATATATAAGAGAAACCAAATATATATGTAAAGGTATTTGTGGTGGTCGATCTTTTAGGCGTCTGTCCCACGTTCAATATTAATTGCGCCAATGGGTTTGCTTCTTTTTTATACATGAAATCGCAAGAAAAACGAAAAAATGAAGAGTCTTGAATCAAATTTATACACCCATGAAGTTTCGTAAAAATGATAACGAGTGGCAGTTTCTCTTTTGTAGCGGCAGAAAACATACCTCAAAAAATTTTAAGGAATGCTGCGGAGCTGACAGTTCTTGGTGTGAATATTGATTAGCTGCTTAAAATAAAAAATGAAAAATGAAACAACTTTGACACAAACGCATACTCTTGTAATCTATACACTATTTTAGAAAAATAATGCTGCTGGCTATTTGCAGTCATCGTCAGTCAGAATTCTGCGACCTATACAGTTTTTTTAAACTCTAAAAACGGGTGAAAATTACCTCGACTCGAAAGGTATTTTTCTATTGTGTAAATAAATAGAATAAATAGGCAGTCAAATATTAAATGTAAAAATAAATATATGTAAATAGGAAAATTATATGCTTTAAATATTTAAATTTCAAACCCGAATTCCTATCCTGAAGTTTAAGCATATTGAATTGCAAAACTTGGCAACTTTGCCTTGTATACTAAATAATTTATATTGAGAAAAACGCTCGATTAATATTTAATTATATTCGGGGTTATGTGAATTTATTCTTAACTTCCTATAACCGGGTTAAGTTTTACAAGTTAATCTCATCTTAGAGTTAGGTTTGAAAATGTGACTAAACAAATCTGTTTAATTGTAACACTTGGTACTTTAGTAATTTTTAGACTTAACAGTAAACGCGTTAATGGAAGTTCTGATAAACTATATAATCTGTACACTGTACAGGTTCTAAAGCTGGATTAAAAAACTGCTATGATTTCGGACTAGGTAAATTATTCATATTTGTTGTATGTATTCAGAGAGTTTGGAAAGAAGTTTAATACAAACAAATAATTTAATATGAAATAAATATGTACAAACGAATTAGTGAAGTCTAAGTGGTAAAAGCTAAAAATATAAGTGTAAAAGGCATTATAAATCAAAGAAACACGCACTTTAAACGAGATTGATTTTTAAACTTTTAATGCAAATATCTCGAAGCCCGTAAGTCAACGGCAACTATATGTATTTATTTCCTTAATCTGGAGAACTTCGTCTTACCGAACATACCTATTTTAACCCCGACCTCAGGGGATGCTATTCTAAAAATTGCCCATATTATTTTTCTCAAATGAACCTATAGTTTTTATTCTCGCGTAGATAGGTAGATAAACGGGGCTTTTTAATCAAAAAAACCTAACCACAATAAATCTAAATATACATACACATATTTACACGATTAACGAGTGCTCATGCACATTAAATTTATGAAAGGAATCCACAACGCAGAATATCCTAAAAGAAATGGCTGCAATTCCTACAATTCGCTCACCAATGCAAGAAGTGTGTTTTTTCTTCTACTTATCTTCATTCAGAGTACAAAATTATGTATATCGAAAACTTGATTTTTATTCGACGAAAATATACATCAGAGCGCACTATAATCCAGAAAATTCAAATCATGAATATACATATTTTTAAAATTATACACTTGCCTATGAATATTAGATATGATTTTCTAGCAAAAAAAACTCTTCAAAATTTTGTAGCAATTTTCAACACAATGAAAATTGGTGACGATGTCCGACGTCTAATTTCGATTTGCTGTTTAAGTATAATTCACGAACAACTCACATTAATCCACAAGGTTGTAATCAAGAATATATTTATACTAGGTTTAAACTATCAATTTATTTATATACAATAAAAAGTTTCTCAGTTTGCACAAACTATGTATAGGTTGCATACGTTCAACAACGAACAAAAATTGTCAATAGGCATATTTTATTTGAGCAGCATGTTAAGCTGATAAAAGCCGTTTTCTTTTAAATATTTTCCATATAATGGACGCATTTTTTCATTTGGAAAGTCGTTTTTATGGTGAAATTAGATTCATTGCTTTAAAAAAAAATTGTTTGTTTACATTTTTTTCTCTTTGTAATGTCTAGATGATCTGTGATAATGTAATAGATTTCCAATGCTGACAAGTATATGGCGCAAATTCAGAGTCGTACCGAGAGATTTAGAGTGAATCAGTTTCAAATCACTTCGATGAAGTGGTTTTGAACTGTCATTTTTGTATGGCGAAATCTTGATAAATGTATAAGATTAGTAGGATGAACTACTCAACAGCCAAAATCGTGTGATTAAGTGTCGGTCTGAACATGGAATTATTTATTTTGGGTTGTCAAAAGCTACCTTCATTCAAATCCAATTCATCGTTTTATTTTCATTCACAATACGTAGGCTGCTATATATATTTCTGGACTAGGCAACACTAAGTGTTGCCAGGTGCAATCTGACATTTCCATTGGAAATTAACTCGTGAACATTTTCATGCGATCATTTTTCACAACTTTGGACGTGGATTATCACGACAAGAGTGCATCGATGAACTAAAATCTTTGTATGGCTATGAAGCACCATCCTATAGCACTGTGAAAAACTGGTACAACGAATTCAATCGTGGCCGAAGCTCTCTCAAAGACGAATTCCGTGAAGGTTGTCCAAAAATAGCCGTTGTGCCAGAAAACACCGCTTGATTCTAGCATTGAAAAACGAACGTAAATTGGATCCGTATGTTTTGTATGGCGAAAGATTCGTGCCCATCGAAAAACAAATGTGTGGCATACACCATGTTCAGACCGAAAATTTAAAAGATATACTATTACATTTAAGCATTTTATAACTCAACAGTGTTCTCACTGCTGTTGGAAATATTTATATTTATTAAAGAAAAGATTTTCATATAGTATTTTGAAATAAAAGCCGTATTTTTTTAATATTTTCCATATAATAGAAATAATGGATGCATTTTTTCATTTGTTAGGTCGATTTTCAGATGAAATTAGATTCATTCAAAAAAATTTGTTTATTTACATTTTTCCCTTTGTAGTGTCTAAATCAGCTGTGATAATGTAATAGATTTACAGTGCTGACAAGTATATGGCGCAAAATCAGAGTCGTACAGAGAGATTTAGCGTGGGTGGCGATATCTTGATAAATGTTTAAGATTAATGGGATAATCCATTCAACAGCCGAAATCGTGTGATTAAGTGTCGGTCTGAACATGGTAATAGGTTGTAATTTTTTAATAAGATTAGGAGCTTGGCGTGTAGGCGCGCTATAATGTGATATTAGCGCACAAAAAAGTTGTGTGCTTCTTATTAAACGAACAGTATTTCGTCTATATCAAATGTCAAAAAATGTGGATAACGTTGGGTTGCAGTTTGTTTGCGAATTTGGCGAATGTAATTATAAATAGCTTTGTCATATATATAATGGGTTAAAATTTTAGATTTAGATTTACGTTTATTTTCGCTTGATTCTACCAACTTAAACATAAGTTGGACAATGTTTCTGTTTGGGAAACTAAAAAAACTGATGTGAATAATAAAAACAACCATTAATGTATGTGCTTTGTTTTCGTCGAAAATAGTTATAGTGTTATATATTTTGTGTATTTCTAAAGCAGTGGATACTATACAAATAAGAAAGGCTGCTTCATAAAAATTTTTGCCACAAAGCAATATAATTGAGAATGTTTTAAAGCGTTGAAAACTGCATTCATATAAACATTTAGTACAGCCAACCAAGTGGTCCAAGGACTTCTGTAACGACAGATATTTTTAATGGCTTTTGTAGTGCGATTATTTTTGTGTTGTTGCACATTTACTGCTTCCTTTAACATCCGTGCATTATATATTTCTTTTTTGCGCGTAAATAGTGCTTACTCTCTCCTATTAGTAAAAAAATAAATGTTTATATATAAATATGTGCTTATTGGCATTCATATAAAAATAATTTGAAACGATAAGTATATATTAGGCGATTATAATATCAAAATGCACATAATTTTTTAAGTGAAATGTGTATGGTTTAAAAGTGCAATATTTCAAAAATACATGTCGAATAATGCGTGTTTTAACATATGATAGTGATTAATTTGTTGAGATATCTTTTTAGATTACAGATAATACATAAAATTGGTTTAAACAGAAATATGAGTTAGCTATAAGTTAACCTAAAAATCTAAAGATGAAAAATCACTAGTGTGCGGACATAAGAACACTAATATAAAAGTTAGAAGTGTGTTTTAATTCAACAGCTTTGAACATACACATTATGGCATTGTTGAACAAACTTTTTTTTCCAACGGCCAATACATCTACTATTTCTACTACAAACTCACTTGCAACGTCTGCATCGACGTCTGGTACTTCTTCAACATCTCTTCTTGGTATAACTTCTGTTCCAGCAGTTTCCTCAGTAAAATCTTTAGAAAACTCACGAACTTCAGAGTCGATTTTCAGAGGAATAAGTGGAGTAACTAGTCAACGCACACATAACAATAATCAAGCGGTACACTCCAAAAATTATTTAAGGTAATATAAACAATACGCAACAACAACAATACAATCCGCATATATCTACATGTAGTCATTGATGCGTTTAATGTTTTTTTCTATTTTAAAGATAATAAATTTTAGAGCAATTGAAATTTGTATACATTTTAACAGCCAATAAACTTTTACAATGCCCTTTAATCATTATTAAGGCCCGATTCAAAATGGCATATACGTTTAAACTTCTAATAATAATTAAAAAATAATAATCTCTCTTAAAAGTTGCCAGCTTTAATTTTAAAGCCAATACGTTATGTCCAATATTTTTAATATTAATCTTCCACATTGTATGTACATAAAAGTTCCTTGCATTTTTTTTTTGTTTTGTGTTTTAAACCGCAGCAACATCGATTGAGCAAGGTCAAAATTCTGGATACATTTTTTTTTAATATTTTCGTTGAAGATTTACGAATGAGTTAAGGTGGATTTACATACTTTGAAATTGAAGGGAATCGAAGCAAACAGAAAGCAAGCCAGAATGTACGTTTTGCGTTTTGTGCTTTCTATGTTATTTATTTACTGTTTTCTTATTTTTACTTTACATATTTAGTAAATTTAACTTAAACACATACATACATATGTATTTCAAAAATATATCTCGTTCCCTAGAAAATTAATAGAAATTGAAGAAATAAGTAATAAACATGCAACATCTCTTTGTCAAAGCAGAAAAATCTGTGGGTTGCACACCAGTTTGCTTATCCTTAATTTGGTTCATCCGAAAATTGTTTATGGTACGTGAACGTATTTATACAAATAAATACTTCGAACTTATCTATTAAAGCAAGAGCCTGAAGCAAGCCAAAGTTGTAAGAAAATCAATCATAGAATACTGAATACATACAAATAATTAATGTTCTTATCAGATTTTTTAATGTATTCTTTTTTAAATTGTTAAAGATTGGCCAAAAACATTTTGTAAATATAATTAAATTAAATTAAATTATAATGATAAAATTATTTTGACCGTGAATTGCTCTATCCATTGTTCATTTACCACATACTACACTATTATTTTCTTTTTAAGAAATTTTGTATTATTTGCTGAGTTATAATCTATGAACCCCTAGTTAGGGAATTCATTCATCTACAAATTTAATGGTTTTCATTTATGATTTTGACTTTATAGGGGACAAAATATTATTAAATTTGAATTACAAAATATAGGCGTAAAAACTTTATTTAAGAACATACACATACATTTATATGGAAGTATGTTCCTATACATTAGTAGTAAAGCGAATGCAAATTGGCACTCTGCCACATAAGCTAGTAGCCTTTGAGTTGAATCGGTCTGTTCATTAATTCGCAAACAAGATCACAAAATAAAATAACAGGTACATATATTAGTATATATGTACGTATGTACATTTGTAATCTGCAATATAATGATGCTTGCTAGCCTAGTGTTTTTCGCCAACGCGTGCATATGTTTACGTATATACAAATGTATATGAAAGAGTTTGTAAATAAAAACAATCACATGACTCGCTAATCGGCTGCCACCCGTGATTATTATGTCATATGTTCGCATACTGGTCTCTTGCTGATATTGCCTTTTTACTTTGTTTTATTCGTATTATTTACTCACTCTCTTAACGCTCCCAGTGTGTTCAGAGTTGCCAATAAAGTATGGTATAGTAAAATTTGCTAGAATTGCTAAATTCAAAAATAAGTACAAAAGTAAATGCGACTAATAAAAAAATAAAACTAATTTTAAACAAAACGACAGAATATGAATATGATTGGGTGAAATAATTGATATTTGAGCCTAGCTCATATGCCTTCAATTTAATTTTGTTTATTTTTAACAAAACAACAATAAGCCTTTGCACAAATTGATGCTTGGTCAAAACAATAGGGGTATTCTGCTCTTGCACGGTGTACGAATTTTTTATATTTTCTATTTAATTAAAATCAGGCCGCTGGGGCTCTTGGAGGTCATGTGGTATAGGAGAGAGCACAATAGACCCTAGGTCGCGGTGCATTACCTCAAAAAATCTATCTATCTATCTATTAAAATTATGAAGATTTGTTACGGTTTTTTCAAGGATGAATGCAGAAGGTGCGACAATAGCCATTCACAATAGTCATCTACAATAAATTGACCGAATCAGTCGTTCATATATCACTAGATTCTGCAATGGGTGCTCTCGTGCCCTTGTTCGGTATAGGATTTTTGCAATCTGCAATCTTTGCAAGAGCAAGAGAATCCCCATAATAACAATTTGTTGAAAATTCAAATTTACACAATTGAAGTGATCGGTATTTATAGTATTTAAATGTAATCACTCAAAAATATTTGCATTTAAAATAATATATCAATATAGATTTATATGATGAGTGCCTTTCTACTTGCGTATATCTCTAAATTTCATTTTAAGGATATTTTGTTTGAAATTGTGTAGAACCACTAATAATCGCTGTGACATATTTTGCGTAAAATATATATTCTCTAATCATATCAAGCCTAACTGCTTAACTGGGGTATGCCTCTAATATTATACTCATCGGCAAGGTGAGTACACAATCACAGCGGTCGTTAATTCGTCTAGCGGACGGTGTGCTTTGTACATTCAGCTAGCTTATTTTTCCTCTTGCCGTCGCTAGCAGTAAACGTCTGTGCTGGTCCCAACTGACCAACAACACCCAATTCGATGACGATAAAATGATTACGAACTTTTTCAATTCGTCGCGATAGCCGGCTGCTAATGATAACTGTAATACTAGCTTTCGTTACTATGACTATTAATTGATTAACATTCTGTTGATTATTAATTGTACTGATATGTACTATATACTTACAAAGTGTCGTACATTTAAATAGTAAAATTTATTATTGATAATTATTAATAACGTGGAAAGATACCGAACATAATTTACTTTTTCTTTTTTGAAGAACATAAAATATATGTTGGTTAGGATCAGTTCTTCATAATTTTTATTTAAATAACTATTAACATTCGAACAGGCAATAATATCTTTGTACAAAAAAACTTCTTCTTCTTCTTAATTGGCGTAGAAACCGCTTACGCGATTAAAGTCGAGTTGACAACAGCGCGCAAGTCGTTTCTTCTTTTCGCTACGTGGCGCCAATTGGATATTCCAAGCGTAGCCAGGTCCTTTTCCACCCTGTCCTTCCAACAGAGTGTAGGTCTTTCTCTTCCTCTGCTTCCCCCGACGGGTACAGCGTCGATTAGTTTCAGAGCTGGAGTGTTTTCGTCCATTCGGACAACATGACTTAGCCAGCGTAGCCGCTGTCTTTAAATTCGCTGAACTATGTCAATGTCGTCATGTATCTCATACAGCTCATCGTTCCATCGAATGCGATATTCGCCGTGGCCAACGCGGAAAGGACCATAAATCTTTCGCAGAAATTTTCTCTCGAAAACTTCCAACATCGACTCATCAGTTGTCCTCGTCCAAGCTTCTGCACCATATAGCAGGACGGGAATTATGAGTGACTTAAAGAGTTTTGTTTTTGTTTGTCGAGAGAGGACTTTCCTTCACAATTGCCTACTCAGTAGCACCTGTTGGCAAGAGTTATCCTGCGTTGGATTTCCAGGCTGACATTGTTGGTGGTGTTTACGCTGGTTCCAAGATAGGCGAAATTATCTACGACTTCAAAGTTATGACTGTTAACAGTGACGTGAGAGCGACTACTGTTTGTTTGATGACAGGAGATATTTCGTCTTGTCCTCGTTCACTGCCAGACCCATTTGTTTTGCTTCATTGTCCAGTCTGGAGAAAGCAGAACTAACGGCGAGGGTGATGAGGTCGATGATATCAAGATCATCGGCATACGCCAGCAGTTTTACACTCTTATAGAAGATTCTCTATTAAGTTCTGCAGCTCGAACTATTTTCTCCAGAAGCAGGTTGAAGAAGTCGCAAGATAGGGAGTCGCCTTGTCTGAAACCTCGTTTGGTAGCGAACGGCTCGGAGAGGTCGTTCCCGATTCTGATGAAGCTTTTGGTGTTGCTCAACGTCAGCTTACACACCCGTATTAGTTTTGCGGTAATACCAAATTCAGACATCGCGGCGTAAAGGCAGCTCCTTTTCGTGCTGTCGACAGCAGCTTTGAAATCGACGAAAGGGTGGTGTGTGTCGATCCTTTTTTCACCGGGTCTTTCCAAGATTTGGCGTATGGTGAATATCGGTCGGTCAGTTGTTGATTTGCCAGGTCTAAGGCCACACTGATAAGGTCCAATCAATTTGTTGACGGTGGGCTTTAATCTTTCACATAATACGCTCGATAGAACCTTATACGCGATGTTGAGGAGGCTTATCCCACGGTTGTTGGCGCAGATGGTGGGGTCGTGGATTGGGCATAGCACACTTAAATTCCAATCGCTGGGCATGCTTTCGTCCGACCATATTTTACGCTGATGCATGCTCCTTATCAGTTATTCGGCCGGTACTCCATCGGCCCCCGCCGCTTTGTTGATCTTCAGGCGGGTAATTGCTATTCGAACTTCTTCATGGTCGGACAATGGAACGTCTGCTCCATCGTCATCGATTGGGGAATCGGGTTCGCTTTCTCCTGACGTTGTGCGTTCACTGCCATTCAGTAGGATGGAGAAGTGTTCCCTCCATAATTTAAGTATCGGGCATCGGTGATTAGATCACCTTTGGGGGTTCTACAAGAGTATGCTACGGTCTTGAAACCTTCTGTAAGCCGCCGCCTTTTTTCGTAGAATTTTCGAGCATTACCCCTGTCGGCCAGCTTATCAAGCTCTTCGTATTGGGGGTGTTTTTTTTAACGTGGCGGGTCCCAAACCCAGGGTACAACGCTGTAGGGGATATTTCGCCTTCTCACTTTAGCTCGCCTTCAAACCGATGCTCTTAGGCTACCCAGAGGATACTTGGTCAAAGACCGGAAGTCGTGAGCTGCTTGAGTCATATGTAAAAGAATCGTTTCTGGCTACTCCCAAGTGAATGGCGATCAGAGAACTTTCTTCACTTGCGTGAACTTCTACACATGACTCCATCCTCCATATAAAAAACTCATATTATAATATTTATGAAAAGTGGTATCATTTTTACATATTATTTTAATATTTTTATAATTGATATATATATACATATGTATTCTTATAGAGAAAAATTATTATTATTTCCGCTTAATGTCGAACTGCAGACGCGAAAATTTGCATAGGTATTCCTTTAGTCCTGCATAAGGTCCTAACGGAGGCCTTCTTTGCACAGATACCGCACGATACAGTATTTTTTGTTTACATATGAGTTTGAATTTACTGCTAGTTACTCATACACAAATATTTCTGAAGCACACATAGAAAAACCCAATATTTAAACGGCAACGTGTACTTCTAACTGGGTTTTAGCCGTTGATTTTGCAATTATATTCGATAAATGCTGAAAAAGCTACTAAAATTAGACTACTTTTTTATCGTTTTATATTGTTTTAGGAACCAGCAGTAATCTGCCATCTCGTAACTATCTCATAACCCTTGATACGTTTCACCCATTACTTTTAAAATCTGAAAAAAGTGCACTGTCTGTTCTTAACTATAATTTTCTAAATTTTCCACAATTACCAATTTATCATTTCCAGCATCTGTACGTTTGATTTTTATTCACATATTTTCGGTAAAGAACCTGAGGGTGGGGATCACTTAATATTTGTATGTACGCACGAGAAAGTGCGCAAAATTGTTGGAATAAATAATTTTATTACTAAAAAGCCTTTTTTTTATCAAAATATAAGATATGAAATGAACAGAAAAGCAAGACCACATTCAATACTTTCATGAACAATATTTTTTTTTAATCTGGACACATGAAAACATAAAAATTTCCTAAGATATTTAGAAAGATTTAGATATCAATGCATTTCGTTTCTTTACATAGTAGTTTACAAAAGTTAAACTTGATTGAGCATATACATACATATGATTTTAATATTATTTACTTTGGCCTCAAAGTTATTTAATATTAATTGTTGTCAAACCTAATTATTTGATACATATGTACATAAATACCTATATTTGACAATGTGAAATAAAATAAAACGTCACGTTTTGATGATAACAAATTGGTAGTACAGTAGAAAACTCGATTAACCGGACTAATTGTTGTCGATAGGCATTCGGAATAATCGAAAATCCGGATAATCGAATGTATGAAGAAAAACAATGTATTAAGAAATGAACACTTACTTATGTATGTATCTACATATTTTCTTAGATTACACTACATACGTAATACTAAACTGCAGCATTAATCATGAAATACAATAAAATATTTAGGTACGTATGTACGAATAATTTGTCTACAATATGTATTTGGTTATTTCATGATAAGTAGGTAGGTAAAACAAGTTAATTTGGTTTAAAATATTTGGTAATTGTCATTTGACGTAAGCAACTTTTTCTCTTCATTGCTGCTTTATCACGAATTCGTTTCAGTTGTAGTAGACTCACAGTATCACTCTAGGGGTATTCTCTCGCTCTTGCAAACCCCTTGCACGGTGCAAGAATTGCATATATTTCCTCTCGGTGCACCGGCACAACAACAAACACACGCAGAAAATTGAAATTTGCAAGGGCTGTAAAATATGTCAGACCAAAAACCATGTATATTTGGCGTGCAATGTCATGGAAAAATATAATTGCAACCCTGTTTTAGCTGACGTTTTACATAAAGTCATATAGCGTCGTTAAATTGTCTCTTACGCTTTGGCAGGTTTAAATATGTAGACGTGACACGCACGTCAGAGCGGAGTCACAATTGCAAATGAACTAAAACAATAATGAAAACGCGCGGGGCAGCGGCAGCGACCCTACACTGCGCGAGCGGAATATGCAAGTTCCGACAAGTTCATGATTCCATTAAATTTCTACGTAGGTACATATAAATTGGTCGCGATTGGTAGTCCGGATAATCGCGAATCCGTATAACTGAGGGCCGGATAAACGAGTTTTATACTGTAGTTTGGAAGAGATTTGGTAAGCATTTTAGTATTTAAAAATTTGTCATTGATTCGGGACTAATCATGAAAGATCTTTAATATTGAGAACCAAAACAAACGTTATAATTGTAAATAAATCAAAGTTCGTTGAGGGGCGACAACTTGCAGAAGATTTTCCTACTTGCGCTCTTTAAGGCCAATGATTAGTTACTAATCGCGATCCCGTTTTTTACATATGTACTTATGTACTTATGTATGTACTCAACCAAAAATAATTTGCATGTAACTATTTACTTGTGGATACATACACATATTTGAATATATTTACTTTTATATCCCCTTGCCGTTCAAGAGCAGTTGCCTAGATTATTTGTCGAATTAGGTACTTAGTTTGAATACATTGAGTATTTAAAAAAAAATCGTATAATACACTTTTTATACTCCTACCTATAGTTATGGACGAATCGGATGAAAACCCCGTTCACTCCCCATTTAACAGTACTGTCCAAAACTACTAAAAGTGCGATAAATCAATAACTAAATGCGCCAGAGAGACACAAATTTGCCGCCGGGATAGTATGACAAGGCTTTATAGGGTCCAGGCTAAAAATTGGATGATGGGCGTGGCACTGCCTACTTTTTAGTGAAATCCCATATCTTTGGACCCGACAGACCGATTTCGACAAAATTTGGTATGTGTTATTTTTTCATATTTCTAAGTCACGTTGTGAAAATGGATGAAATCGGACAACAACCACGCCTAATTCCCATATAGCACAATTTCCACTTCCACTTGATTCGTTCAATTTCCAGTACACAAATCAAGAAGAAATTAATTCAACGGGATTAAACTTAGCACGAATAATGCCTTTAGAGTATGCCACCTTATAATCGAAAATTGTTTCAATCCAACAAAAACTGTCCAAGCCCCTAGCTACCGAATATTTCGATTCCAGTACCTATAGTTGACTTTTGATCGAAAATATGGGTCGATGTGTGAGATATATAATTGAAATTGAGGAATAGTACTTCTTTGACAATGGTATATCATCTGTGTGTTAAAAATGGCTTGAATCAGGACAAGACTTCTTTCAGACCCCATATTCCTAATATAAAGATTTTCGAACTTCCTGGTGACTTTATGCTGGATATATCGGCCAATATTTGAGTTATCTCAATAAAAATTACAGTGCTTGTTTTAGTCATAACAGTTTATCTATGTAAATGGAATGGATAAACTTGAGCGAAAACTTGACTTAATTCCAGTATAACTGTTATCAGGATTTTCAAACATCAGGTTGACTTTACTCTATATGATTAGTCTTTTAGTATATGACATGTTAATAACATCTGGTATTGGGAAAAATAGATAAAATCTGGTCGATACTACACCAACTGCCATATACTACATATAATGGTTTTCGTTTTTCTAACAAACTTTATGTGTTTCTCAGTATAAGAGTTATATATAGTATATGTATATATAAAATTGCTTGGATTTCGATCCTCAGGTTGACGTTTTACACCATAAAGTATTTTCTGTTCCACCCGAACTTAGCCCTTCCTTTATTGTTTTTATTTATGGATGTTTCTGACCGAATAATTTGACCAGAAATGATGTTGAAGCAAGAAAATACGTTAACGATTTTGATCGGTTAGTTTATATGACAAATATACACTATAGTTGTCCGATTTAAAAAAACGATGAATATAGCGTTGCCTTGCCAAATTTCCTTAAAATTTTTCTTCCACCAAATTTGCTAAGGTTTTATCAGGATACCTGAAACGAAACACCAATCAATGAAGGATCATTAAAAATGTTGCACTACTTTAACACATCAGTTTTCTTTGTTTGCCGTAAATCAAACATGGATGTGCGACAGTCATATGCTGTCCTATATAAATACATTGCTTGAAAAGCATGTGGTTCTGTATTTATTTTCTTTTGGGTCTTAGGTTGCGTTCGTAATAGTTGCTAAATGTTCTAATTAACATCAATAATTTGTAAGTACATAATCATACAGATGTACATTCACAGATATGTATGCATTTGTATTTAATAATATCAGACACATGGTTCACACTAGTGTACATCACGAGAACAAAACTGATAACACATTTTTTTTTTGTATTTTTATTTCATTTGCATTATCTTTTGTTATCGCTGATGTATCTATTGAACATAACAATATAAAATCTGGCCATTTTTTTTGTTTCACACGGTTATGGTTTTATGCTTACATACATAGATAATGAAAAAATTAAGTTATTCTTACATTCAAAATCGGAGTCCATTTAAACCGACCGCGGAAACTTAATCGATAAAAAATGTATTCCTAGATTGTTACAACCATTTTTATGTTCGTGTGAAATTTTATCTACGTACATACATATGTATGTAGGGTGTGATTGTTGCTTGTTTGTTTACGACGCGAAAGGTTTGTCTGGTGATTTTTACTATGCAAATAAAAATTTAACAATGAGTTTGTTTGAACTTTTATTTTTCCAATAGAAAACTTGCGTCATAGGAGTCGTCTATCTATCTCTGAAAAGGACGATAACAACCAAAGGTTAAGGAGAAATATAGCAGAGATATTAATATCTCTTATGAATCGACTCAACCATTTTGGTAAATGTTTTGGATATGAAGCGTGTCAATGATAGACTCGTACAAAAATCCTGAAAGCTCAGTCACATTCTAGATTGATTGCGGCATTGCAACATAGTCATCGCTCAGCAACCATATTCGCCAGATTTGGCTCTCTGTGCCTTTTTATGTTTTCGAAACTGCAAAATTCGATTCGCGTCATGAGTCGCGAACTTGTGGTGTCGTAAACGAGCAGGTGTCAAACATACAACAATTGGCATGTGTAGATCAAACTTCACAGTGAACCAAAAAAAAAATTGTTATGTTTTCGATATTAAATATCTCTGAAATCATTTTATACCAATAATAATAAATGTTTTTTGGAAAAAATTCATATAGTAACAAAATCTTAAATAACCGAAATAAATCGGTATTCGAAAAACAAAAAAAAAACGTGTACACTTTCTCTGGCAACGCTTCAAAAGCCTTTGTATAGCAAGCCCTGTTATTTTTTTTTATCAGTTATTAATTGAGTTTTTTTTTTTTAATTTTTGTGGAAAAATACAGTAACAAAACATGGCTAACAAACAAACATCAATGGATATGCAAAATATATTAGTGGAAACTTAAAGATTAAAATATATGAGGGTTATATGTACTACCAGAATGAATTTTGGGATACCGTAGTTTTTATTGATGAAATTCACTATTAATAATTTTATTTGGGTCTGATGGATGTCGGTTTATGTGACGGAAAGAGGGACAGGCCCTAAAGAAACAAAATTTAAAGAGGACAGTGAAGCATGGAGTAGATAGCGTAATGGTATGGAGCCACAGAGCCTTAACCTTAACTCTATTGAGCACTTCTTGGCATACATGGAGACTGAATTATGATTGTGTAGGGTAAGAAGAAAAATGAGGTTAAGGCTGCACTTCAGGATATATGGGAGAACGTTAGCCACGCAATTCTACTAAAAGAAAACTACAAGCTGACCTGGATACCAAGAGTGCCCACGTTTTTTGGTTCTCCAATCCTGAGTTGTTTTCGTTTTTTGAAGTTTTTGTTACTAATATGATTTTATTACAATAAACAATAAGGGAGTTTATTTTATTTTATTTGCAATTTAAATAATTTAGATTTATGTAGATCTGTCCAAGTCAAGTTTCATTTTGAGTGTATACTGACTAAACGATTTTGTTGGAATTCTGTTTTTTATGTTACAGAAAATTAGCTAAATATTTTTATAGTGTGCTTCATATGGAACTTGTTCGAATTGCGCTGTCTATGAAATTATAAGTGTTCGAAGCTTCCAGCAAAATAGTACATATGTTCAAATTAGTCTTCTTGAAATGTGACTGAGATTAGCCAGAGTTCTCCGACACTGCCTCTGACGTAGTGGTGACGAAATCATCGTTCCTGGATTTAGGTAAAAGAAAAACATTGGGTTCATGTCGGACCATCAGACAAGCTCTGGTTCTAGGGTTAGGACAACGTCGGTTGTCGATTTCGCTTTTATTGCTCTAATAAAGACGGTGTTTCCGTAATATTATAATGAAAAAAGACATTCGAAAGAATTATATTCAAATATAATGTATCAAAAAATACAAATGAAACTCTGTAAGAACTTGGGCTACCGTTATTACCTTTCTGGAGGAAATACATAATTCAATAAATGACATATATGACCAATTCAACGTCAACAAGCGGCAAGCACGCCGTCAGGTAGCTGATTTAATATTTTTCTTTAAAGTAATGAATGATCTTATTGTCGCGTCTGACATTAACAGTTGTTTCGAACACACGCCGGCGGGTCCCTCTTTAAGATGCAATCATCTACTAAAAACTACCAAGAACTATGCATTCAACGGCCTTACAACCACATCGCTAAGCTCGTCTATACAACGAGGTAGATTTCCATAGCGGCTCGCTCAGTACCTTTATTCCAGAAATTAAATTACGTCTATTACAATATTCCAAGTTCAATGCTAAATTTTTCAATTGTCGATTTAATAAATTGTTGATCTTACTTCTCATAATCCTGTTTTATAAATTATTATTTTATTTGTATACTGCCGATTGGCGTCGGTATATTTAAATAAATAAATATGTACTCATGTATATAGAGTAACCATGCCCCAGACTATATTACATACATACATATGTAAGTATATGTATATGTTGTGCTATAATATGCTTTTGCATATGATATATGTAAACTATTTAAAAATAACTGCTAAATCAATGGTAATGAAAGATGCTGAAAATTAACTTGAACAACTTTTAAGATTACAAAGGGTAGTAAAGGAAAATGGGAAGATAACAGAAAATTCCCAATGGAAATATCTTAAAAAATGTATGTTTTTCCGAGCTTACACAAAAAACGGCTTTACGGCCTTTAAGGGAAAGGGGGCTTAGGTGTCAAAAAATCAATTTTCACTTTTTAGTTGATTCGGATGGAAGATGAGATTTAACAGCTGTTTCCCGGAAAACTAGTTTTCGCACGTTAGCTCCCTTTTCGTAGACCAGGTCACATATACATATGTGTATTATATATGTAGATATACATATATATACAATTGTATATATATATAAATGGTATATATATATACATATATACCCAATCGTTGTACTTGGGAGCCAATTGGTCTACCAGTGAGAAACTTAATTGCTGTGTTGGTCAGCACGTTTGTGCGCGTTTATGTACAGTTTATTGACTGGACAGATCATGTGAGCTGCATACAAAATTCACCCCGACCATTTATTTGGTTTGCTGACGTCCGAGTTTCTAAAACAGATCGTATGAATTGTTTTAATGTGTTGAGTTTGCTCACTGCTATTTATGTATGGATGCCGCACACCATCTCAGTCGGCCGGCGAGAGCGTAGCTAGCACAACGCATAAAAATATATCAAGATAACGTGAAAACAGTTAGGCAATTGTGACAAATGAAATCAGCTACTGTGGCTACAATCTCTAGCAAAACACAACGCAGAATGCGTTCAAGTAGCTCGCTTCACATTTTGTAATACGCTCATAACTAAATTTATTTGTTTTCGAAATTTAAGCAAGTGCAAATCGATTATAGTGGCAAATAAACAAAAAATAATGACACGATTGAACTTTATATAGTAGAAAATTCTATTTTCTGGGTATTGGGATAGATTCAATCTTTAATATCATTTCTATAAAAAAAAAACAGTGAAGTTAAATGCTTCTTTTGACCCAGGAACAACGGTAACGCGCGAGTTTGTACCTTAGTCTGCGTGTGAAAGTGTTCGTAGTACCAAAACGTCTTCTCAATTGTTTCTTATTGCGCGCGATTCTCTCTATTCTTAGCTGTATAAATACCATTTGTGCATATACCGATAACGTGAATGATATTATCCGCCTATTCATATTTTACAACCTCACGTTAATCATAGAGTGTGAGAAAGCAACGGTGTGAAGCGATATTTATTTTCCAAATGTATGGAGACATGTGCAATTAATATGTTTTATCAACTTGAACGGCGGCGCTTTTATATTTTCCACCATGATAATTAATTGGTCTTTGTTTATTGACTATTGGCAACAAAGCGAAAAATATTTGCCAAAAATTTGAAAAATCTGATAAATATATAATAAAATAAATAAAATTGTGGTTTAAGGTACTTCACCTTTGCGAATGCGTTCCGTTATTTTGCCGGTCTTGCAGCAAATGAGCGATATGTATATACATATGTACATATACATATATATTTCTGCTATACAATAAACTTGATAGTTAGGACTTAGATGTTAGTAGCATTTTTCGGTTAATTTTACTACTTCAATTTGGATATTATTGTATCCAAATGTAATTTGTGGGAACTGAATTCGAAGCCATCCAAGCTTTTATTCTTGTCTTATTTAATTTTGCAATATTTAAAAAAATTCAAATAAAGTGAGAGAATAGCTATATGTTATTTATCTTTTCATTCTGTAAAAAAAGACTACTTGCCAGAGCTGATGATCGCTATCGCTGCTATCATGCCCACTCAACTTAAATTGGTTAGCACACTCATGATTTTAATGAATAATGCTCACGTGCTTCGCTAAAATTAGCAGACTCTCTTATAGAATGCATACGTGTGAATGTGTGTACATATAACACATGCAAATTTTTAAATAGGAATCTGAAAGCTGAAATATTCGTACATTATACATACTTATGTATTCTTTCTTAACATATTAAATGTCAATTTTAATTATGAATGTGCAATTTATAATATTTAATTTATTTTCACATGCTTATTCCAAGCATTAAGGGGAGAGGCCCGTTTTTATGAATTTTCTTTATAAAATAGTTAAAATCTATTTTTAAAAATCAGTAGTACTTTATAGTATGAAATTTGAAGAATATTCATATCTTCTTCTTCTTTACTGGCGTAGACACCGCTTACGCGATTATAGCCGAGTCAACAACAGCGCGCCAGTAATTTCTTCTCTTCGCTACGTGGCGCCAATTGGATTTTCCAAGTGAAGCCAGGTCCTTCTCCCCTTGGTCCTTCCAACGGAGTGGAGGTCTCCCTCTTCCTCTGCGGCGGGTACTGCGTCGAATATTCATATAATTTATATATACATATACATATAGTAAAAAATATGACAATGCCAGCAAAAAAACTTCAGCGTTATCTCGTAAATTTTAAGGGGACTCACAACTTGTCGAAACGCATCGTAAAATCATAAACTTTTACGCTTGTTTTAAAAAATTGTTGATGGTTTACATACAAAAATGAGTTTTTTCAATTACAATTCTCAAAGCTATGTTTTCCGTTGGTTATAGCTTACAACTTTATGGGACTATATGAAATCCCTATTTGTATACGAATAATGTTAAAAAAATCAAAACGATCAGTGCAGTATTTTTGGGGAAGACGCTTTAAAGTTTCAAAATCTGATTTAAAGCATTCATAAGCAAGGTAAAAAAATATTCGTAACTTGGTAAATTTTGAGCCAATCGGTTTGAAATTGTGATTTTGGTTGAGATATTATGCTTTAATTTAAGACAAAAAACATCTATCAAAGAAAAATTAAAACCCCCTTCTCACTCTCACCTGTATGTACATATGTATATATTTACTCTTTATTGGAAATCGGCCACGAAAGATTTCTTTTTGTTATCTGATGTCATCTGAAAACTAAAATATGTGTATGTATGTACTCATGCAATAATTTTTGTATTTACATAAAATACTAATTTAATTTTCTATCATGCTTCCCTTTGTTCATTTACAGCCAATTTCCATTTGATGGTCGACAAGTGCGAGTCCTCCTTTATCGAGAATGCGACAAGACCGGGCGCAAATTGTTGTTCGACTCCAACGCACTACAAAAAGTGACACTAAAGGAAACAAATGGTAATATTGGCAAAAGCGGTACTGATCGCTTTACAAGATTCAGTCAATACACTACAAACAATCGCAATCGAAATGGTAATGCGAATAGTGGTAAATCTCAAGCCTATAAAACACATTCCAGTAATAGTTTCATTGAAGTTTGTGAAGAATATGGCTATAAGGTGAGAAACAGTACATTAATTAACTTATAAACCAAATTGATTTATAATGTAATGTTATACTTAATTTATAAATTTTTAGCATGTACAACCAAACTCTGCAGAATTTACTAATATTGGAGAAATGGTATTCGGAGCGTCGGCTATGTCCTTTCGCGGAACAGCTTTCAAAGTACATTGGTTACAACAGCCACCTCGTATCTTATGTTCGCAAGTTTTTCTCACACCAGTCTATTCTGGTAACGGTCATTCGCCATACTCGACTATTTCCACAAACAGTTTGGCCACACCACGTACTTCTATCTCTAGTGAACATGGCTCGATGGACAACTTTTCGATGAGTTCTTTTTCAATGCTGGGTTATCCTTTGAGCATTGGCCGACAATTTAGCCTAACTCCAAGTGATCGTAATAGTTTTATAACTAGCCCGCTCGATGTACCAGATCAACAGTCATTATCAACAGCTTCTGATGGTGGTAGAGCGGATAGTGGACCACGTTTTTCTTCAACATACAGCACTGTTACCGATTCGGGTTACGATGGCATGAGTAGAAGTCAAATGTCCAGCGATCAATGGTCAGCATCGTATCAGTACTCTACACGCAGTAGTCTCGGCTCCATGTCGTCGGAGCAAATAGACACATTGCAAAAATACAATTTTGAGTCAATATATTTTGCATATACACCATTGTTCGACGATAATACAAGTGACGGTAGCCTTCAGCGTCGCATCTCTCGTAATCTACGCACATCGTTCGAGAATGAACATGCCA
>NC_064307.1:25837669-25987620 GCF_023373825.1 Bactrocera dorsalis | reverse complement strand
TCGCTATATTTTGAAATTTTTGTGTAAAAAAAGGGGAGAATACCACGCAAGCCACTAATGAAATTTGTGAAGTTCACGGGGACGATGCGGATTCGTGTGGCACAACAATGGTTCGCTCGCTTGCGTTCTGGAAATTTCAATTTACACTGATGAAAGCCTTACACTGCTTTACATTTTTAAATAAAAAGTTTTGCAATACCTGAAAGCATCTCCCCGTCCTTAACCTTTGCAAATTGCGAGAGTTTTGTTTGTTTTTTTGGGGTTTTTTAATTGTTAAACTAGAGGAAAGAAAATAAATTGGGTACTCTTTTTTATTTCGACGCTGCACTTGTTTTAAATAATGTGAGACTTTGGATTTTATTGGTTTCAGAGTAATTACTGATATACGATGATTTGGGCTAATAAACTTGTGCATCTAATGAAGAGCTCAATTCTGAAACCAATTAATTTTAGATATCGGGTTAGAAACAAGATTAAAATAAGTTGTAAAATCAGTTGTTAAATTTTGCATTACTTGCGGCCCCTAAAAGCGCTAAAACAATGACAAAATATATTTTTATAATTAAAAAAAAATATATATCACCATTTTTCAATTGGAAACTTATTACACTTAAATTTTACTGATCTAAAATTTGCTATTGTCATGTACCTACCTTCTAAACCACATGGACGAAAACCATATTGACCTAATATATTTTGAACGCTTTCCAAATTTACTTGGTTATTTTCAACTTTCTGATCTGCAAAGTCGAAGTTTGACGAAGCATGGGTTTCCACTTGTGATTTAGACAATGCGAGTGCGAGATGTATTTCATCAGCACTGAAATTATCAAGTCTACATTGTTGAGACGTAATCTCCGAAAACATAACTTCATTTCGCATGAGCAAAGTTTTAATATTCTGCTGGCCTCTAGAAGATCTTTTGTTACGGGAGGAATTATTTTTACGTTTCAAATTAGTTCGTATCTTAGTTTTCTTTACAGGAACCTCAAAGTTGTCTTCATTATTATCTTTGGAACATTGATACGGGTTTGTTTCTTCCGTCAAAATAAATTTTCGTAAACTGGTCCGCTTTCTTCCATTTGTTTTCAACTGTGTTTCGCTTTGATGATTTATTGCTTGTAAATGATCTTGCTCAGTATTAATCAAGTCTCTTATTGAACATGCACTTTCCAAATGCACAACCTCATTTGATTTTGATTCATTTCCTTGAATAACTTCATTTACTTTTGGTGCCTTAAAATATTTTGATAACATTCCGTTGCTCGATTTAGTTTTCCTTCAAACAAAAATAAATCCAAAATAAGTATTCTTTTGAATTCGTTAGATTTATTTTTTTATTATGTTTACATTTCAAATTTTATAATAATATTTTACCGTAAACTACCGCTTGTACTTGATTCATCATGTTTAATTCCGGACAACCGGAGTTTCCTTAAATTAGCTTTCCGAGTTTCCCGATCCATTAGCAAGGTTTATCTTTGAGAATTAAACTCTTTTCCTTCATCAATACGTTTTTGTATTTCTCTGCTGGATAGAGGCTTAGGAAAACTGAATAAATAGCGACGATCAATCTCCTCTTCTGTTGGTGTAAATAACGAGTCGCAAAGGCCTTTATTAATCTTTTTAAATGTTGGAGTATACCTGGAATATATAGGTTTAAATAAAAAATACAGAAATTGTAAACAATAAAAGCTTACACCCAAGCTGCTAAAAACACTGCTCCTAAACCAATCCAACCAAATGCAAATTTATTTCGGAACTGATATGCAGGTGTTCCACGAGTGCGTCGAGGCTTTCTACTATTGTTTTCAGTACTGTCCATAACCACACCTTCACTGACTAAATTATTTTATATCAATAATATATTACACAACATTAAAGTTTATCACGGCAAAACAAATTTCTAATTATCAATATATACTAGTGATGAGCGATATTTCAGCACCGGCGATTTAATCACTATGATTTCAACATCGCTGTCGCTCTTTTCACTGAATCTGAAAAATCTGTAAATCGCCCATCACTATTATGCTAATACTTTTCAACGAGTAATAATCGCCGCTCAGTGGAGCCAAAGGGACTCTTCTCAGATTATTATAACAAATTAAGCTCTCTCAAAACCTTGGATATTTGCTAAAAGTACATAAATTTAGGGTCGTGACAGTTATGAGGAAATGAGTAAGAAGTCGCCCATTATTCCGGTCGTGCGAAGGCATGGTCTGACATCATCTAATGAGTCGGCGTTAGGAATCTTCGAGAGTTATGTTTTACGGAAGATTTCTTTGTGCATTGTCATAGGCGATGACTGTAGTCGATGATGCTATGAACTGTACGAGATATACGGCGACATTGGCATGATTCAGAAAATCAAGAGACATCGGCTACACTGGCTAGGTCATGTTTTTCGGATGGATGAGAACACTCCAGCTTTAAAGGTATATATGTATCACTGTTATAATAAAGTATATAAGACAATTTAAGAAGAACTCTGTCTGCTGCATAAACCGACATCATTTTGTTAAAAAAAAATCGCCACTCAAGCATTTGACATTTAAAAATTTCGCTTTCTGGTTTATTCTGGCAATTCTCATCGATTATTATTTTTTTTCCTACATCCGTATTCGTCATAATATTGGGTTGTCAAAAAAGTCTTGCGGTATTTTTATTGAATCAATTCGTGTGGCACCCATACATCGAGCTTCTTAGTGACTCCAAGCTTCTTCAAATGGTTTATAACGGTTTGATGACTACTATGCCGGTCTCTTTCGACCAATTCAGCGATTTTATCACAATTTTCGACGACAGGCCTTCCGGAGCGTGGCGCATCTTCGACCACCTCTACACCAGAACGAAAACGTTGAAACCATCGTTGTGCGGTGGAAATGGAAACTGTATCGGGACCATAAACTGCACAAATTTTATTGGCGGCTTGAGATGCATTTTTGCCTTTATCGTAGCAGTACTGTAAAATATGCCGTATTTTTTCCTTATTTTGCTCCATGTTTGCGACACTATAACTCACGAACGACTTAAAAGAATCGACAATCAATCAAACACGTGTTAGCGCGTGAAATGAGCTTTCCAAAAAGGTATAGCATGACCCGATGCGACGAATGAAACTAGGACTACGCGCTTTCAGCGCCAACTAGCGAAAATACCGCAAGACTTTTTTGACAGCCTAATATTTTGTGATATGGATCACGATCCATCGATATTGCATACTAAACATTGCATGTATTGTGCGTGTAGTTGTCGCCATACAAATCAAGGAATATGTTATTGATAATCGGTTTGTTTACCCATCCTCATCAAGGTAATTTTTTGGGTTTCATATGTCATATGTGCATATATAACATAAATATAATATTTGTATATCCGAGACTAAATTGTTACCTTAAAATTATGCTACTGTAAAGATTTTGATTCTAAAACATGTTCGAAATAATAGAAATGCGAATACTGGCTTGTTTGTGTACGATGTTTTAAAATTAAGGATGTGGATTCATTGAATCTGCAACTATTCACCAACGTGAATTCTCACCGTAGCATCTAATTTCATTTGAACTTTGCAAAAAGGGGTAAATTTTAAAACAGTAATTTAGAGTAAAAATGAATATTTACGGCTAGAGAAGATGGCTCGGATTTAGAATAGCATCCCCGTATTTCGGGAATAAAATGGGTATAACTGGAAAGGTGACGATCACGGAAATATATATATATACATGGTTGCCGTTGACTTATAGTTTTAAAGATATTTGCATTTAAAGTTGAAAAATTGACAAGTTTTACATTGATAATTTGTATATTGTGAAAAACTTTTTCACTTATGTATACAATATTATGCACTTTTCACTTACTAACACTTCACTATAACGTTTCTGTATATTAATTTTTTTAATATTTGTTATAAATAAAGCTTTATTTTAATTATTTTATTTTGGTTAAGTTCTCTGCATTTGCACAATAAGAAAAGGGTTGCCATGGTTATTTTTTTGAAGCGCGGCTTCAAAGCTTTATTTACAACAAATATTAAAAAAAAAAAATTGTTTTTCATATACCCAATTGAAATTTAACAAGTGCATTAAGATTTTCTATGCATCGTTTGTTGGAAGCAGTCAACTCGTATAACTTCACATACATATACCACCGACTATTCAGATTTTTTAATCTTTGCCTTAAATATCGCTGGCCCGAAACTGGTTTTAAACCCACAATCTCCCCGAGAAAGTTGGCCCGAAATAAATGTTTACTGCTTTAAAACAGAAATCTTATTCAAATAACTTGTTATATACATATACTTATGTATATATTACATATTGTTCTCAATAAGCTAACGGTACTAATCATATCTCACAGAAAAGCGGCGCTATGGATAACGGGACTTTTGTTGCCGCACCAAAGAAATGCATGCTCAAAAGTGTACGCTCATCTCGTTTCAATTCTACTTATTGTATCGTACATTCTACGAATTCAAATAAAAACGTTTCTAGTAAAAAAACCTTATTAAAGTTAAAAAAAAATTAAATTGGATTATATGTAAGTAACATGTTTCAGTTATTTAAATAATAATTCATATAATTTAAACCAGTAAACATTTATTTTGCGTACTGTATATTAAAATTAGTAGGATGACAGGACCAATTAAATTCCGGATATTAATGCGGCCCGCCACATACACTTCACTAATATTTAAGAAGTACAGTCAACCGGATATTTGAAAACTTTGATATTAGTTATATGGGGCTAGGACAAGTTTTCACATAATTTTATCCATTTTTGCCACAAGGATACAGTATTATTAGAAACAACGATTCTTCAATTCATTTTTGATATACAGGCACTCTATTATTAGAAAAGTATTCTCTATAATATATCCTACAGATTGACCGATATTTTAGGTAAAAAGTTCGTAATAGGAACTGATAAACATGTTTGGTACCTAGGGACTTGACAATTGGACAATTTTTGGTTATAGGGTGGCACACTTCAAAAGCACTATTCGTACAAAGTCTTATTGCCTTATATTCATTGGTGCTTGATTTCTATACTTAAAAGGGAAAGAATTCGATGGAATTGGAATTGTGCGCTTGTAACATAATAATGCCTGTATAACGTTATCCGCTGAATTTGGTTGAAATCGGTGGAGTAGGTCTCGAGATATGGAGACGTATAAAGCCCTCTCCCATAATCTCGGTGGTAAAATTTTACGCCCTTGACATTTATTTATAGACTAATCGCACTTTTACAGCGTCGATAGGGGTACTAAAGTGAATTGGCCTGAGCGATTTTAGTTGTGCTATCTTTAGCGGATTAGGAGATATGTGCATAAAACCTTTGGTGGACGGGGAAACGTCCGCTTTTTCCAAACATTTTTAAACTTCCTAACGCAATGTTTGTACTAAGTGAAAGAAATTCCAAGTATCATGCGAAAAACAATAACATGTAATCAAACTATTCTCCTCGCTTCAAGTGAAATCAGATTTTGTGCTGATGCCGAAGTCAATGTCTTTGAATTTATGTTTTTCAGTTTCCTTGTGAAAAGAAGCTTTTAGATAATACACGCATTCGTGGAGATATGCGCGCAGCTTGCTAGTACGCGTGAAATGTCTTTGCTTTATTGGTAACGTACTTCCGTGAGTCTCATGAATACAAATATATTTTGTAATGTTTTTCTACGCATATTATTTTTGTCATCATGCCGTTTGCTCTTTAGGTTACTCTTAACTCTCTTGGTAACCAAATTTAGATACCTTTGGGTTACATCCTTAAATTGTTGAAGGCCTCCTGGATATCAAGAAAGTAAGCTCAGCATAATCTGAATGAATAAGGCCCACCTGCCGCCAAGATACTACCGAGTACAATGAAGTGTCGATCAACCTGTTTTCAATAAAAATGACTGATAGATAGGCCTAAAGTCTTTAGCAGTAATATGATTTTACCGGCCCTCGGGCCCGGAGACCTAAATGGTTGAAAAGAATTCATAGTCAACATGAGACGTCTCATCTAGAAGGTCTGAGAACACTGTATAGCCTTCTTGGAGTTGTCCAAGGTTAATTCCTTCGTAGAAAGGTTTAGCGAAATGAGCATCCAGAAGTAGCCGTAGCGACTGCTCATTACTCATAGCCCAATTTCCAGACCCATTTCTCAGATAACTCAATGGGATAGGATTCTTACCGAGAATAAGCCTAAAGGATTCATGACAACCATTTACGCTTTCGTAGAGACCTTTTGGTCTTTCTAAATGCAGACTTAGATGTGTATAAAAAGTCCTGCTTTATACAACATCCAAGCTACACATCTTTATTAAACAATTTTCTTCTTTCATATCTGATTTTCCATAACACAGACGTCTAGCAAAGATGCTTCCTCTTCCTTTCTGGAAATAAAATCTATCAAGAGTGGACCTACATACAGTAATGTAGACCTCGATGAAATCATCGAATGCGTTGGCAAATATCATTGAGCTTCGACCATTCAGAGATTAAAAGAGCTATTTCCATTGATGCCAAAGTGACGTTTTTTCTTCCCTCAGTTACAAAAGTTTCCCCTGATACTAATAAATATATCTTCAATACCAACAATTAACTCAAATGGTTACTCTTGTTTATGTCCGAACTTTTCCAGACAATGCCCCTTAAGTTCACGTTCAAGCCAATCGTTGTACTCATATAATTAAGTCACCTAAAAAGCTGAAATTTTGTTGGATATCCTTTATTACGAGTACTTCAGTACATCGCTTGGGGTGGAACTTATTTTGTTCTACTCTGTCTGTATTATTTCCTATAAAGAATCCTTTTTGCGAGATTTTCCTGCAGCTATGCCTTTTTTTATAATCCCTTATAGATTTTCTCTGGGGTTTAGATCCGGACTTTGAGATGGTCAATCCAGAATCATAATATTTTGGCTACTTCATCAAGTTTTAACGATCCATGAGCAGTGCTTGGGGTCGTTATCGTGTTGAAAAATCAAAGCCAAATGCAAATTCTCTACATACGAGGTGTGTTCAAAAAGTATCGCGAATCGTAACTGACAGTTTTCTTCGATTGCAGGGGCGTGGTGCATCATGAGTTCTTGCCACAGGGAAGAACGGCCAATAAGGAATATTACCTGCAAGTTATGCGCAATTTGCGCGAAGCAATCCGCCAGAAACGCCCGGATTTGTGGAAGAACAAAAATTGGCTTTTGCACCACGATAACGCCCCTGCTCACACACATCGTTGCTTGTGTGCGACTTTTTGGCCAAAAACAACACACTAATGATGCCGCAGCCACCGTATTCCCCAGATCTAGCCCCTGGGACTTTTTTTTGTTCCCTAAACTGAAGAGACGCATGAAAGGACGATGTTACGCTTCTCTTGACGAGATAAAGACGGCATCGAAGGAGGAGCTGAAGAAGATAAAAAAAATGATTTTTTGAAGTGCTTCGAAGATTGGAAAACCCGTTTGCACAATTGTATAATATCTCATGGGGATTACTTTGAAGGGGACAGAATAGATATTCATGAATAAATAAATAATTTTTGAAAAAACACAAAATTCGCGATACTTTTTGAACACACCTCGTAGTCACCGTTTAAATTGTTCTTCAATGTGGCCTTGTACATAACCGCCTGAAGAGGTGAAGCAACCCCACACCATCACAGATGACCCACCATGTTTCACAGTTTTTTTAGTGTACTTGGGGTTAAGTTTTGGCAAAGGGGGTCGTCTTAAACAAGGTTTTCCATCATTGCCAAATACGTTGAATTTAACATCAAACTACCAAAAGAGAATTTGGAATCCTTCCATAGATGGTCTTAAGCAAACGCTTTCCGTTTTTCAAAAATTTTTTCGAAACATTAGGTTTTCATCTTGCTAAGCGGTCATTCAATGAATTTTCTTGCAGTCGTCTTCGTACAGTTGCGCTGATATTTGTATACCATGGTACTCCTCTGATTGAGATCTCATTTCTGTGGAAGT
This sequence comes from Bactrocera dorsalis, assembly GCF_023373825.1. Classification (NCBI taxonomy): domain Eukaryota; kingdom Metazoa; phylum Arthropoda; class Insecta; order Diptera; family Tephritidae; genus Bactrocera; species Bactrocera dorsalis. Next base: position 25,979,658 of record NC_064307.1, on the reverse strand, counting down.
TAAAATTGGATCCGATTTACTCATCCTAACCAGGGTTCTGTCGTCAGAACAGGTGGTCTCTCTTGGCTTTTACGCGGCGAATTTTCAGAAGTCCTATTTTTTCATTAAATTTAATAGCGTTATGAATTTTACCACAGGAAAACCCTAAAACGTCTACAACTTTGCCAATATTTTGATATTTTTGAAAACATTCCCACATAAACTTTCTTTTGCTTAGACTTGTGCTTTTATTCTTGGACATGGCGACAATGACTATGATTTTTATTAAAACCAACTCTATTTAATAAAAACGAACAATATTAATGTAAACTGTGACGAAAAAAATTAAAATACAAAATGATTATGTCACAGTTTTATTGGAAAGAAATGCAAGATTGATTAAAACTCTCCGAAACGGAAATATTTAAATGCGCTGGACATCGCCAACGGTTCTATGATAATGGAGTTTTTTTCTCATGCGATATGTAAGGGTTGGAATATAAAAAAGTATAAGTTTATTTTAATATTTAAAAAAAATACTGAATGACTTTATTATATGAGCACAAGTTTATGTATAATTTACCATATTTAAAATTTCTGAAATAAAGTTTTTCGTTTTTTACAGCAATGAATCGCTTTACGAAAGTATTTGGTAATAAAAAATGCAATATAATTGCGATGGTACACGTTGATGCTTTGCCAGGTAAATTATGTACATAAAATTGGCTGCAAAAATTATTTAATTTCAATAATAAAATCTCAACACATGTTTTAGAATACAGAAACATAGCAATTGTAATTTAATGGAAGTGTACAAAATAAGTAGTATTAAACTGTTCATTCATCAATCATGTACATTCGATTTTGTACCGTTTCGCAAATAAAACGAACAAATCGTGATTATTTCTTCCCGAAGAGAAATAATTCAATTCGTCTGATACAACTCCGATACATTTGTACGCCGGTTATATGTCGCATAATTGCAAATAAAAATTTAAGACAAGTAAGGAAAAGTAAAATATTGAATGGGTATAATTATTGAATCCGTTTCGATCGAAAAACTTGACAATTCGATCGAAAATTATTACATTGAAATCATTGAAACCGTATCGAAAATTAAGTGTTCGATGCAGTTGAACTTACTTGCCGACTCGATAAAATACATTCCGTGGCTAATAGATTGCGCTAATTTCGAAATCATTGAAACCGCAAAATCGAAAATATTTGTCGAAATCTATTCGTTGATCAGTGAACTGCGGAAATTGGCAAAAATGGAGCATTTGTAAGTATTTATGTAAAAAAAAAATACCTTAGAACGCATTTAATTATGTTTTAAATGTGTAATTTAGAGAGAAGAAACAAAAACAACAAAAATCAATTTAAAGTGGTGGATATTATAAAGTTGCGCCCAGACTTAGCTAAAGGATTTTCTCAAAGAGCACCTGTGGATATAAATGCTTTTTGGGAAGACACTTCAGAAAAGTTAAACGCCATGGGCCCTCTCCAAAATGTACATAAATGTCCTTTTGTTGATTTTTTGATGAAACTGCGTATGTACATACATACATATGTAAATAAAATGTTTTTTTAGCTCAAATAGTTCAACTCACTTATAGTCATCCATGAAACTGCGTATGTGTGTACAAACATATGTAAATGAAATGTTTTTTTTTTAGCTTAAATAGTTCAACTCACTTATAATCATCCGTTTACAACACGTCTTTTGAAATATTCCTCAAACCTGCGCTCACGATCCATTTTAAATATTTGTAAAAACGAACCAAACGGCTAAGACAATTTATTTAATTTTTCAAAATTGTCAAATTTGTTGATAACGCAGTTTACGTAAGGTATGGTAAAGCAGGCTATCAACGCTATCAATTATCGCATGCACATTTTCGATCGAAAATTCTTTCCACAACGAATTCGATTTCAATGCGGATTCAATAATTAAACCCAATATATGAGGATGAAGCGCGGATATCTTTATATTAGAGGTTTGGGTTTAGACTGACTTCATTCATATTCAACTAATCGTTAAGAAACAACTTAAGGTTAAGAAATCTGGGGAAAACTTCAACTTTTAACGGAAAGTCGCTCTCTGAATTTCATTAACTGATATAAGTTAATCAACCTCAAATTTCAAAAATTTTATGTTCTGTATATTTGAACTAGGGGAACAAGTTAACACAAACCTAGCTTTATTTTCAGAAAAATTGCTTCTGAATTTCGTTAATATATCTGAAAGGTTGACCGATATTTCCGGAATAAAGTCAGATATTGGCACTGAGTACCAAGTATCTGGACGCAATAAAATTTATATGCCGATTTTGATCATTTTTGGTTGAGAGCTAACATACCTAGTACGAACTATGGGTACAAGGTTTTACTCCAAATGTTAATTCTTATTTCTGAAAATTAATTTATTAAAAATTGCTTCAACATGAAATACATATTTTAAAATATCAAATAAATTGATCAATTTATAGATGAGAATGGGTATATTTTCGTCATATACTTTCTATCACCATCGGTTGGCTTACAATATAATAACTTTTTTTGTTTATGGAGAAGTAAGGCTAATATACTTTAAGTAGTTTAAGTAGTAAGGCTAATATACTTTAGGCCATGGTGCAAATATCAATTAAATTCTATTCTATGGAATAGTGGAGGTTCTAATTTTTTTTTACTTATAACTTCAAAACGACTGCACCGGTCGTTTAAAAATGTTGAAAACTATTTTTATAAATATTTTTTACACGATTTAACCCTACCCCCTTAATCAATATCCCAATAATTTTTTAATACAATATATTATTTTCTTATCAATAATAATTACAAAATTAAAATATTTTTTTAACGTAAATATATATCAAGGTACACCCGGTTACAAAGGAAATTGGTCCCAAATTGTGAAGAAAGCTAAAATCGAAGCCAGTATTTACGTTAAACATAAAGTGGTGAATATAAATGATAAGAGATAAATGATATTTTTTCAACGTTCAATATTTAATTTTTTTTTTTTTTGTTTCTCAGGATGCCATTTTAATAGAAAATATGCATGATGTACCTTATATACCAAATCGTCTTTTAGGCCCAGAAACCGTTGCTTGTCTATCGAGAATATCAAACGAAATTCGTCAAATAGTTCCATCTGCTCTACCTTGTGGACTTCAAATACTGGCTTGCGGCAACAAACAAGCATTAGCCGTCGCAAAAGCATGTGATTTACAATTCATTCGCGCAGAAGGCTTTGTATTTGCACATGTGGCAGATGAAGGTTATACAGATGCTTGCGCTGGGGAGATACTGCGCTATCGAAAGAATATTGATGCTGAACATGTTCTGATATTCACGGATTTAAAAAAGAAACACAGTTCCCATGCCATCACACATGATGTTACATTATTAGAAACCGCGAAAGCAGCAGAATTTTTTTTAACGGATGGTGTCGTGATAACAGGTCAATAATATTTAAGCAATGAGTAAATAAAGATATAATTGTTTAATTATTTTCAGGTAGGTCAACAGGTTGTGCGGCTAATATGGAAGATTTGGATGAGGTAGCGGGTAAAATTAGCACTCCCTTGATAATAGGCTCTGGGGTGACAAATACAAATCTAAAGCAATACTATGAAAGGGCTCAGGGAGTCATTGTTGGTTCCTCTTTTAAGGTCAATGGCTTCTGGGCGAATAATCTATGTGAAAAATCAATTAATAAATTTATGGAGGAAATAGAAAAATTAAGAAAATAATTGAGATCATGAATTAAATACCTCTGTTTAGTGAGAGTGTTGTTGACATGGCACAATCAAATGTTTTGTATTTGTAGAATAATTTTGTAATTTATTCTTAAAATTTAAAAAAAAAAACAAAAATTAACTAAAAAGATATAAATATCCTATTTACCATGTGCAATACATTCTATATTTCAGTGTTTAATTTTTTGTTTAAGAAAATACAATTTTTAACTTTCTCTTACAGAATAGAAAAGTCTCCCGGATAAAATACATCTGATGTATTATCAGTCCTTCATTTTTTACGACTTTCTTTTATTTTGAAAAATTCTGATCGGAGCTCTGTATATATAGTGAAGCTGAAACCATATAATTCGCGCAGGCGTATACAAAAGCGTCAGTATAGCTCTCAGTTCCGTTAAGTTGTTCTTTTGTTTACGCTCTCTAGCGCATGAAAGTATAAATTCGGTATTGTCGATATCAACTCAACCCGTAAAAAAAAAGTTTGAAGTCAAACTACTAAATTTTCTTAAGATTGATTACTGTATATCTTTTGCTTTAGGATATTCGTAGCGATTAAAGCTGAAGCTGGATAACTCGGGTATGCATTTTCGAATCCAAGTGAATGCGTATACACGCTTAAGCTATAGAGCTCATCATATATGCTCTTGTGTATTATATTCATTAGTCAGAGTTACGAATACGCATACCCAAGTTATGTATATAGATTCAGCTTAAGCCAAGCTATAATTAGATATTTAAAATTTTATTTTCTATAATCAAAACACGTATATGTATGTATGTTAAAATAAATTAGTAAAAAACTTATATATTTTATCAGTCAAAGTCACTTTTGTATCAAAGTTTTTAGTTACAAGTTTCTCATTTGCGTAACTTGTATTATTTTCTTTGAAATCAAATTTTACTCGCTTATGAAGTGGCTGTTGCACAACATAGTCATGTTCTTGCTCTAGTGAAGGTACCGTGATCAAATTTGGATTCTCTGAAAGTGTCATAGTATTTCCTGAACTCTTTTTACGTTTAAGATTACTTTCACTATCGCTGCATTCGACCGGTGAAACCGCTACGTTTACATTTGACGGGTAGCAATTTTTCTTAAACGGAAAACACCCAATCGCTTTATCGTCAATTTCCAGATAATTTTTGCATTTTACGTGTTGCTGAAATGTATTAATGTTAATTAATAATACAAAAATAAAACTAAAATCTAATAAAACTAAAAACTTCTTCACAATTGCACGCCGAAGTGGTGCACATATTATATATTATCACAATCATAACTCAACTCTACCCTATGACAAGGGTTGCAGTTTTTTAAATCCAAAAAAATTGAAGTTAAAAAATTGAAAATATACCATAAATCTTTTACATGTGTAAAACGAGGATCTAGAATATTGAAGATGATGGCTCCGTGCAAACTCGAGTTCAAAATGGGAGAACACGAAGGCGCATACGCTACAATTTCTAGTTTTAATTCTTAATTATATGCTTGAGATATAATTTTTTTAATCCGATATTTTAATTTATTTTTATATATTATTTCTTTTTTTTTAAATCAAGCAACTGTTTAATATTTTTCTATCCAGTAATTGAGATTAAATTGTTTTTATTTTATTTTAAACCACAGTTTTTGGGATTACAAAAAAATTCTAATATAAATGTTATAATTAACTATTTTTAATGCATAACTTGCAACCCTGCCTATGACTGACAATTCAAATTTTAAAAAATATAATAAAATGTCTCTTTATATAATGTAATGTTGTGTTATCAGAATTCATACATACCGGTATTTTTCTGCTTGGGCAATCGTTTTCAAAATGTCTAATATTCTTCTTCCTAGAAAGGTATACTATAATTGTTAGATCTTTTCAAATTTTATATAGAAAAATTATACACCTGGTAGGTTTGCGTTTACTAGATTCCTTTCGCAATGTCTTTCTACACTGGATATGTACATCTATAGTATCCCGAATACTGTTTATCCATGAATGTACAAGTTGTACATCTGATGAACTGAATATTACAGCATCGCCTTGACAAGTAATTTTAAAACTGTCTGAGAACAGTTCATACACTTTACACTTCTTCAAAGGAAAAATGCAACAGCACTCCAAAGCATTTTCTACCGTAGTGTTTATTTCACGATCCCTTAATATTTTACAGTACAAAAATATGTCAGACATTAGAACACAATGCCGTTTTATCTGAGATCCAGTTCGAGAAATTTTATGCAGTAGTCCTTCTTTGACAATTCTCCTTGAAGGTATAACAATTTTAGGTGATCGGTTCAAAAGGGAGTTTTGTAAATTAAGAAGCATTAAAGTTACTTCTTGATCCTCCACACATGAATTTATATGGGAAACAATTGATGTGATTTGCTTTACAGAATCTAAATAACATTTAAATATATGTACATTTAAATAGTTGATGCTAGAAAATATGTAAGTTTTTAAAACAAGAATTAACGTAAAGCCTTAAAAATTGTCTGATAATTATTAATTAATGAAATTGCGATTATTTCACAATTCAGTCCTTACGGCGAATCTTTTGGTAAATGTGTAGTTTAAGTCCCTCAACGAATGAGGCCGCTCACGGAACTCTCGTTTTCGCGTCAAAATAATACGATTTAGAAAAATAAATAAATTTCGCGACCTCCTTAGTTGGAACTTAAGGGGGTAGCCTGATTTAGAGGCTTCAAAAAATCGATTTTTTTGGGAGGGAAAGAAATAAGTGAAAAAGCTAAATTTCTAGGGTTTATAGTTATCTATTTAAACATCATTCACGAAGTCTTTGATATTCTGCCTTTGGAAAGCAATTGCCCGATGCATCTCGCATGTGCATTTGTCGGACGGCGGGCAGGATGCAGGTCGCAATTTCTATCGTAAACAAAAAATTCAAAAAGATTCATATTTTTTAATAATTTATCTTCTAGTTAAACTAAAAATATTCAAAAAAAAAGTGTAAAATTTTAGAAATTTTTTAAAAATTGAAAAAAAAAGACTTCCTGTTCAAAAATATGTTTAAACTTGACTTTTTTTTTAGTGTTTTTTGTCCCAATTCCATACGACGTTTAGTTTTTTTTCTATCCTGCCTGCCTGCCAATTAACAATAAAGAAAAATCGTAAAAATGAAAAACCGAGAATCGTCCGTCAGTTTTCGCTTTGACCAATCGCTCATACTTACATATATCTGCTAGACGCTCGGTCACTCGGTCGGGACATATTATTAGATTATTTTTAAAGAGATTTAAAGCAAAAAAATGTATTGGTTTTTTTAAGCTTCTAAATCAGGCTCTCCCCTTAAATTATAAATCTTCCAAATATTTTATAAAAAAAAGATTTCACTTTTTTTTATTTTTTTTACGTTTTTAAATATTTCTTTGCTGGAAATTAACGATATATAAAATTTAAAGACTTACCTTTTAACAATTTAAAATCAGATTCAGATGGACTTGTATACAAAAGTACTTGTTCTAAAAGTAATTTATATCGAGGTAAGCGTTGTATTGGAATTATCATCAAGGAATTCAACGTTTGCTGGACTTCTGGACGTGTCTCAGTCTGGACAACAAATTTGCGAAAAGCCGGATTTTTATTTCCAATTTCCTGCAGCAAAAACAGTGCATTTTGGAAATCAAAGGCGTAAACAGAATACAATTTTAAAAATGGAGCCATCTTGAGAAAAGCTTTTGCAACTTTTTCTTTATTTTCTTCCAACTCACGTAGTAATTCAGCATTCAAATTATATATCATTTCAATTTGTCCAAATAAGAAAGAATGGTTACGATCATCAATTAATGTATGTAACTTTATAGGTTTAATGAAATAGTTCATAAGAACTTCTAATTGGCGAAGGTAACTTCTTTCAGATGAAATTATTTCATCCACAGCCTTAAATCTTAAAGTTTTTATTTTTTCTCGCTCATCTTTGTACGATAATCCACTGCCATAGAATCCTACAATATTAATATACTGCAGCAAAATAATGAGTGTTATTAAATTCTTAACTTACTCGTATTACAAATTTTCATCCGATTACGCTCTTGTAGAACTTGATTAAGTTCTCTATTTAAGTTGAACATGGTTGACGAAACTTGGAAAGGCTCATTTTTATTCCCAAAAAGACTTTTTCTACTTGCAGCTGCTGAAATCATTTTTCAAAAACGTTAATTCAAAACAAAATTGACAATAGCGCGAAAAAAAATAAATAATCGATTTTTACCTTTACGATGAATTCGACGTCTTGTCAAAATGTATTAGACTTAACCTTATGGTGTGAACATAGTGCATGTACTCGCGCTTTGTACCGAAAATGTTTCATGTCACATTAGGTGTATTTCTAAATTTATCGAACGAATTAAAATATGAGTTATTGTTCATTAAGATTATTTCAACATAACTTTTGAGATAATTTTAAAAAAGTATCTCGCGAATACGCGGTTAGATAGGTATGAGCTGACAGAAGATGTTTTCCAGAGAAAAGTTATAGTTTTTAAGATATTTGAATTTTAAATTCTTAAATTGAGAATATTAGGCAACGTGCTCGCCTACTACTAAGCTATCTACATTCGATATACATACACATTTATATCTTAATATATAAGGGGTATTCTCTTGCTCTTGCAAAACCCGGTGCACGGTGCAAGCATTGCAAATTTACAACGGCACAACAACAAACTCACGCAGAAAAATATTTGCAAGGGCTGTGAAACATGTCAGACCAAAACCCGTGTATATTAGCGTGCAATGTCACGCAAAAATAAAATTGCAACCCTGTTGTAGTTGCCATTTGAGAAAAGTAAATTTTAATTAGATTTTATAATTTCTATTTAAATTATAAAGTTTTGTTACAGTTTGTTTTGTTAAAAATGTATGCAGAAGGTGCGCCAATTCACAATAGCCATGCACAATAGTCATTTACAATAAATTGACTGAATTAGTCGCTCATATATCACTAGATTCTGCAATGGGTGCTCTCGTGCCCTTGTAAATTTCGGTGTAGTATTTTTGCAATCTGCAATCTTGCAAGAGTAAGAGAATACCCCTATAGTATTGAATAAAAATTTGGGGAATACGGTTTATAGTCATTGAAATATTATTTTTCTTAAAGAAAAATTCCAGTACGATTAAAAATAAGACACAAAATCTCATTTTTCTCTTGTAGCAGAATAGGAAAGATCGCTGACGCACAATTTTCGCTTGCTCGTCGCACATATTCACTGTTTGAAGAACGAACACAAAATGGATTTGTATGTCGTGTACGGCGAAACGAATTCATACAGATCGAACGCACATGTCGCCCCTTTGAGTGGATACTTTTTGGCTGTGTGAATAACGTTTTCGAATTGTTTAATGCTTGAATAAAATGTGTGTCAATAATTTAATCTTTCTTTTACATTTTATTTCGTTAAGTTTACTATTGTACCCATTCTACAGTTGGTTGTTTGACGATATTGTTAAGTTTTTTATGTTATTTTGAAATTTATAGAAAAATTATAAACTTTGTTTAGTTCGGGAACACAGCTTGTCTGTGGTAATGGGTACATGGTTATCGAAGTATACAATATTTTTTGTAATCGAATACTGTTTGTAATCGATTGTTTAATAGTGATACTTAAGCCATCGTAAAGGGGACTTAAACAAAAAGAATAAAAATCCTAAGCTGTTGGATATAGCACACATTCTCAAGGAAAGATTAGGCATAAATTTCGGAATCCATAATGGCGAAAATGGCTTTTCAACATCAGGCCGGAACGGCTATGGAATGCTTAAGTGTAAGTAAAAGTTATGTTTTATATTGTATATAACAAACTATCTTTTAGATTCCAATAACTCTTCACAAAGAGAAAGATTACGATAGGGAAGGTAGAGAAATACTGAAATGTGGCTTTAAAATAGGAGGGGGTATTGATCAAGACTTCAAAAAAAGTCCTCAAGGATATACGGATTATGTTAGTAAGTAACATTTCCATCAAATTTATTTTAATCGTGTGTATTTTACAGGGAATTTATGTTACTGAAGTGCACGATAAGAGCCCAGCTTCCAGGGCTGGTCTTCGCATCCATGACAAAATTTTGCAGTGCAATGGTTATGATTTTACAATGGTAACACATAAAAAGGCCGTTAGCTATATCCGAAAAAACCCAATACTAAATATGCTCGTTGCCAGAAAGGGAGTAACTTCCACATAAGTATTAACTCCTTCACACATGTGTCATTAAATTGACTCAAAAGCAAATGGGTATTTTATCTCAACATGATTAAATTAAACAGCGCTGTCCGAATAGGATGTCAACTTTATATGACGATCCAGCGGCATTTATATTTAATCGATAAAGCATTGAACAAAAAAGTATGTAAAACGCGACTCGTCAGACTTCAATAGATGACATAGTTCAGTAGATTTTTTACATATATTATATAATTGCATTATACATTTCAGTTTTATGTTTTCTTTGCTTGAAAATAAGCAATTTCAGAATATTAAACTAATACAAAAATTCAGGTTCTGTGTTTGTCAATATGATTTAAAGTGCACAACAACTTATTTAAGTATTATTTTTAATGTAAAGATTGTGATAAATAAAAAATTAAGTAACTAGTTTTACAGTCATTATTTCAAAGATAGAAAGAGTAAAATTCAGATCATGAATTTACATTTCAAGAAAGTTGAACTACCTACAAGAGATTTTATTAGTTTCAATTCTAAGTAGACATAACTTTTCTTGGGAGCATTGAAACCAAAGAACATACAACTTATTGCAGGGAACTTATACCAACAAAAAGATGGAAATCATATTTTCAGTGATACTCCACGAAATCGGTTGAAAATTTGAGACAAAAACTTTAGTTCAATCAGATTTGCCCTCGAGTTGCAAATGCAACATTCAACCGAAATCTCCTCCCTGCTCCAGGCGTCGCTGCTAAACATTGGCCAGGTTTATCTATGGGATTTATGTCGGGTGAATGTGGTGATAGAAGAGATTGCTGGCAGCAAATAATTTTCAAATTCAATTTTTTCAATATACTGTTACGAATTTACTCTTGCTAGTTTACTTTGCTAGGTTCGTATCTCTGGATTGACAAATAAAATCAACACTGTTTAATTTAATTCAACAACTCTTTATTTCACAACTCGTCTACACTATAGCAGTTTACTCTTAGCACTGATTGATTACGTTGGCGCTGCCACGGCTTATATAGCCACGCACTTCTCGCTGATGCCGACGTGTCCTTCTAGAATATTGCGTCTGGAAATTACCAGAACATACGGCTTTAGCCACGCACTTCTCGCTGATGCCGACGTGTCCTTCTAGAATATCGCGTCTGGAAATTACCAGAACATACGGCTATACGGCGCCAGACGCAAGCAGACAGTCGCGGCGCCAGACTCAGCAATTGTTTAACTAGACGAGCAGACAGTGTGGCGCCAGATGTCTACAAATGCTATTCCATATACCTACAGCTATTGTTCATAATCAGGGATGCATATAGTAATACAAATACAACTTAATACTACTTTTTGTAACACTGCCCTCCACTAAAGCCTAATCGTCCCGATTAGGCACAAATCCTCTTGAACCAAATGGGGCGAGCCTCTCCAAATGTACTACTTTCATTTTACATCGTGCTTTCCCATTTCTTTGTATTCGGTATACCACGTCATTAAGTCGTTTCATCACCATATAGGGTCCTTCACAGGCTGTCTGCAATTTCGGGGACAAGCCTTTCTTTCGAAGTGGATTTTACAACAGGACAAGATCACCTTCTTCAAAACCTTTTTTGAATTTGCCGCTTGATCGAACCGGTCCTTCATCTTATTGCTCATCAGATGCGTATGCTGTCTTACCATTAGATGCAATTCATTCATTTCTTCCTTTAAGGCAGAACAATAATCTCCATTCATTTCTTACAGCTGTAGGATTCGTTCCAAACTTAAGATCAGCAGGGAGTCGCAGATCAGATCCGAAAATAATCTTTGCTGCGTGTAACCAGTTGTCTCGTGCTTCGCTGAACGATACGCCAGCAGGAAACATCTGGATGCACTTGTCCCAATTCCGTTGATCTTTATCGACGATTTTCCGTAGATGTTCTTCGAGCGTTCGGTTGAATCTCTCTACCATCCCATCTGATTGTGGTGTAACGCTGTTGTCCGTGTCTTGTGGATGCCCAATAATGTACAGACTTCTTGGAAAATGGAAGATTCGAAATTTCTGCCTTGATCTGAGTGTAATTCGACGGGCACTCCGAACCTTGTTATCCAATTTTTCTACAAAACGCTTCGGCTACGGTCTTCGCTTCCTGGTTTGGTAGGCATATACTTCTGGGGCCATTTACTGAAATAGTCCATGACAACCAGTAGATATTTGTTTCCGGCCGTACTGGTTGGGAACGGACCTGCAATATCCATTGCGACTCGTTCAAATGGTGATCCCACGTTGTACTGTTTGTAGCCTACCGCGACTTTTGGCTTTAGGACCTTAGCTGCCATGCACTCTACGCAATTACTTATCCATTCTGCTATGGAATCTCGACAACCGATCCAGTAGAACCGTTGTTTAATCTTCTCTATAGTTTTTGTTATTCCAAGGTGCCCTCCACTAGGTCCATTGTGATATTCTTTCAATACTTTTGGATCATGGACTTCGGTACTATGATCAGCAGACGAGAATGTTTGCCATCTTCGCTTTCCCAGGTACGATGAAGGTATCCATTAACGAGGTTTATGCTGTTCCATTGGGCCAATATGCTTTTGCAGTTGGACTCTCGCTACTTATTTGTTCCTTTGGTGGTCGTACCCCATTTTCTTTGGCCATTACCAGCTTTGCAAGATCAGGGTCCTCCAGCTGATTGATTCTGATGCGATGAGGAGTCCAATCATCTTCAGGTTCTATATTCAGTGATCGCACGTCGATTATACCTTCTTTTCCTTCTGATTTGGAGCAATGTTTAAATTCCAGTGGACAAGGGCGATGTGATAATGCATCCGCATTTTTGTGGTGAATCCTCTTTCGGTGTTCTGTTGGTTGTTTCCATTTTGATGGGTTTACTTTTATCTTGCAATTTCGGGCAAAGTGACCCGCTTTTCTACAGTTGAAACATCTGCCTGTTGTATTTACTCGCTGTGCAGCAATTGTCTTCAGAGTCTTCAATATTTCTTCCATCAGCGCCGGTTGTTCCATTTCAACCCTTTGTACTTGTGTGCTGGTTTACTTAGTAGGGAAGCTGTTTCCTGTGTGAGGGCGTGCGAAACCGTTTCAGCAAACGTTCTTTTTGGCATTGCATATGTGGCGCGTTTGGTGTCCACATCACGAATTCCATTTATGAAACATTGAATTTTTACCCTCTCAATGTAATCCACAGGTGCATCTGCATTTGCCAAATGAGCCAGTCGTTCGATTTCAGTTGCAAACTCTTGCAATGACTCGTTCATCTTCTGACCCTATTTGCAGTTCGATCCTGGTATATTTGTTTTCCGGTGCTCACTGCCATATCGTCTTTCTATCGCACTCATCAATGCCTCATAGTTGTCCCGTTCACAGTCTGGAATAGTCTGAAGGATTTCTGCCCGCAGGTCCTTTCAATGATACAAACAAGGACGCCACTTTGTCCGCTGTATTCCAGTTATTGGCCATCGCTGTCTTTCAAACTGAAGTTTTAAAAATTTGAAATGGAATACTTCCATCGAATGTGGGTGCCTTCAATCTTTGATTATTTGTTGATGGTGCAGGGCCATGTAGTTGCAGTTCTCGCACACGATTACTTAATTGCAGAACTTCTGATTTTAAATTTTCTTCGCCATTTTTAAAGTGCTTAATTCTTCTTCAAATTTTGAAAATTTCTCTTGCACTTGTTTTTGTAGTTGTGTAGTATTTTCCGTAATCTGTTGTGTAAGGCGAGACTCTAACTGTGATGTATTTTCAGCTATTTGCGTCATTTGCTGTGCCAAACGATTTTCTGTTTGCACTACATTTTCTGTTATTTGTGATATATTTTCAGCTATTTGCTGTGCCAGACGATTTTCTGTTTGCACTGCATTTTCTGCTATTTGTGATGTATTTTCAGCTATTATTTGCTTAATAGCCACTAACAGCATGTTCGTGTCTGCGCTTGATGATGTTCGTTGTTCTTCTACTTTTTTCTTCTACCTTTGTAGAAGTTTCTGGCCCATTAAATTCGAACTCGTCCACATTAATTCCATCCGCTTGCATTGCTTCACGTAATCGTGCCTGCAGATCCGCCTTTTGCCCGCTTATCGGCAAATTACGCTCCTCCAGTTCTTTTTTTATTTGCTGAATTCTCAATTCTCCGAATTTAACCATCTTGAATTTGGATTATTTGACAATCCCACTTCTGACACCAATTGTTACGAATTTACTCTTGCTAGTTTACTTTGCTAGGTTCGTATCTCTGGATTGACAAATAAAATCAACACTGTTTAATTTAATTCAACAACTCTTTATTTCACAACTCGTCTACACTATAGCAGTTTACTCTTAGCACTGATTGATTACGTTGGCGCTGCCACGGCTTATATAGCCACGCACTTCTCGCTGATGCCGACGTGTCCTTCTAGAATATTGCGTCTGGAAATTACCAGAACATACGGCTATAGCCACGCACTTCTCGCTGATGCCGACGTGTCCTTCTAGAATATCGCGTCTGGAAATTACCAGAACATACGGCTATACGGCGCCAGACGCAAGCAGACAGTCGCGGCGCCAGACTCAGCAATTGTTTAACTAGACGAGCAGACAGTGTGGCGCCAGATGTCTACAACAAGACAAATGCTATTCCATATACCTACAGCTATTGTTCATAATCAGGGATGCATATAGTAATACAAATACAACTTAATACTACTTTTTGTAACAATACCAATTCGTAATAAACTAATCTACCTACCAAAAAATTGCATTGACACACTATCTTACTAAACTGGAAAATCTCTGTTAGGTTTATTTTTGAGTTAATAGCGTCGTCTGCCTGCCTTTTGCATTTGCCATTTTTCGAGCTATGACTGACTCTTTTTGTATCTACTGTGCGATGTTTGTCCATTCCATCTATTATATACTCTAAATTACCTACAGCCATACATATCCAAACCATGAAGATTTGACCTCCATATATTGTCCCAAAACTCATTCAGCTTCTTAACATATTTTTTTAGCAAATTTTCGCAATTTGGTCCAGCTTTGTGCAGCATATTTTGAGGATTTACATTATTTTGAAAATTTCTTTACATCATTCGTAATCTCTAATGCGGACTATGCTTGACGGTAGCGGTTTAGGTTCGCCCAAGCTGTGATTTATATTTAGATCTCCGTTTTAGTGTACTATTTTATAAGGTATAAACTTGAATAACGTTTTTAAATTCAGCTCACAACGAAGGAATTCACCTCGTGAAGTATAAGTACATAAGTTGCTCATTTTCAAACGGAATTTTGATGGAACCAGAGAATGAATTGTTAGTTGAAAAATATTTCAAAACATTTTATTAAATAATTTATTTAATGTAAACTTAACAAAATTGTGCTTTTAAATCATTTTCTTAAAGCTACTCAAAAAAAGGTGACGTTTTCTTGGTCATTAGAATATACGCACTTAAACTTTAAATTTTTTATAAGAAAAGTATTTTTTTCAGTTTAAATTTTTATTTCGTGTTAATATTTGATTTATTAGAAAAGACAAAAAATAATAATAATAATAATTTCAGTATTAAATACTTCCTCCTTTGTTAGTAATAACTTCATATATCTGGTCCTTCATAGAATGATACAGGGAATTTATGTAAGTCAAGGAAATCTCGCTCCAAACACGTTTAATAGCTGCTGTTAATGTTTCCTTATCTTCGTATATCTTCGGTATTTGCCAGCCCTAAACATTTTCAGTTACGTTAAGATATGGAGAATATGGTGGCCAGGTCATGGCATTAACGTTCAGATTGAACAATCCACGTCATGTATTATTTTGCGAATCGAAGCCGTTTTTCTTTGCGTAGTTCATTCAGAGAGGGTTTTTTTTCTTAATTTTTAAACGCTTTAGGTGTTCTGCGTTTCTGATTGTGTGCTGAACAGTTGAAAGTCTTGCTTTTACTCCGCCTAATTCTTTAACCTTAGCTGCAGACTTAGTCGAATTTGAAGCAATTCTAACAATTTTGCGTAGTGATTGTTCAGATAACGTTTTTTTTTCCTTTAAAGTGTTTTCCATATGCCTCTGGATTCTTTAAATATCTATCTACAGTCCGTGAACTCTGTAGCTCAAAATCTACTGAACCGATCCTTTTGAAATTTTGCACAGTCTTTCCTTACATAAATTGTGAGGTAACGCTGTCGAGTTTTTTTATTTTAAATTATTTTTGAGTTCCGAGCGTTGTAAAAAACTGAAAAATCATTAAAAAAAACTCGTAACCTTACTACCCCTTTAAAAAAACTGAACTTGTTTACGCAAGACAAAAAGATGTAAAGTGCGTCTATTTCAATGACCAACCGAAAACGCACGTGATGGCCATAGCCATTTCTTTAATTTTCGAATGTACATTTATTTTTTCGCAAATCAACCAACTATGGGCAAATATTTTTCGGACAAGATTCGAACTTTGAAAAGAAAAGCATTTCGGACAATAAGAACAAGTAGGATTATAAATATAAACATTTATTGAAAAAAAAACGATGGTGCGTCTAACCTAAGACCAGCAGTGTACATAGGCCTGTGGGGCTTTTGACTCAAAATGCACCATATGAATACGCATGAATACGTTTAGAAATCTATGAATGTAAACTAGCCATCATAAGTCTACGCAAATTTGGAAATTAAATTATTATCGTGAAAGCTTAGAAAACACAGATCTTAGCTTAGAAGTGATTATTTCTTCGATGGCAAAGTTTTGTATAATTTCCGACCTTATGTTCAAGTTCTACCTACAGGTTTTACTATTTAAGGGTAATTTTCACCTTTATTGTTTATGTTTTTATTTTTTTGCTTTTGCCTATCTTATTACAAAAAACGCAAATAGTTGAAAAATCTACAAAAGTTAACTCTAATAAGATGGCTTTTCTATAAAAAAACGAGTTTTTATTTACTAAATTCGAGGGGTGTACGATACAATAACTAGAACTGAAACGAAATGAGCGTACATTTTTGACACATGTGCCATATTTCTTTGGTGCGCAACAAAAGTCCCGCTATCTTTGGCGTTGTCTGTGGCTTGATTAGTACCGTTAGCATCTTAGCTTATTGAAAAAATAGTACTTATAAAAATTTAAAGTTGTTTAAACAATAATTCCTATGATTTAAAGCAGTAAAAATTTATTTTGCCGAAGAGCTGGTGTACATACATATTTCTATGCGCTTTCCTCATACTAAAAATTTGCTCATTGGATTTTTATGTTAGCGAATATTGTTCTTTATATGTTTATGCTAAATAGTAGCTAATAATAATATCCTCCATATTCAGTGTTTTTCAGATCATTAGATTGCGTTCACAATAATACTATTGTTGCCGAAAACAGTTTTTATGTATGTAGGTGAGGGGCCTACGAGGAAAGTCAAAGGAACCGTGGCACTCAACGATGGCGCGCTTTGTGTTCTTTTTAGTAGCAGTTCGCTGCTACGCAATTCGACATATCTATTCATGTTTAAATCTTTTAAATAATAGATTAGAAATATGTTTATCTGGAAATTGATCTTCGCCTCCCAAACATAAATTTAAATATTTTTTCTTTTCACAGTGGAATCGGAAGTGGATTTGAATGTTCAATAGTTGACTTATATTATATAATTTTTATTTACTATATATACAATTAATTAAACATACACAGCATTTCAATTTGGAATTGGTTTATTACAAAACTTTTAAGTCCGTTCGTCGTTCTAGAACATGTATACAGGTTTGATATTTGAAATTAACAATGCCCAAATCCTTGAGTGCGTTCATCTTTTGCTCAAGATTTGTTTGAGATATTAGCGCTTCGTGTAACAAAAGTGCAGTACCACGTGCGGCGTTTAGCAACTTGCTGGAATCGTGAACTCTATATAATAAAAAAAATATATTTAGATCTTACAATCTATGACTATGTGTAAATACATCATAACTATATTAATAATATATTATACAAGTACATATACATTAATGATTTATTTTTATCTTCGTTAAATGTTTGTTTTATTTTTTACACTTCAAGCCGTAACAGTATGCCGAATAAGAGGCAAGATAGCAAAAGGCCACACATTTCAAGTCGCAAAATAACGATTCAAGGACCCCGAAATCCAAGAGCAAAAGGGAATCAGCCAGCGAACGGAGAACAATGACTTTGGGGTCGAAAGAGCTCAAAGGCCCATGAAAAAATTATGGATGACACTACCTCTTTACATGCTGTTTATTTCAAATTAGGTCTGCTGCTAGTCAAGGACGAAAACGCTAGTCTAGGACGAAGAGGCAAATCGCTCCGAAGCTGGAAATCATCATGCGCAGCATGACAGTGTTTTTTCGTAGGAGCACACTAATTGAAAACCAAAATGGTGGCTCAATGGCGACATTGAGCCTTACAAGCCCATTGTAAATAAGAAGTTCCGTCTGGACTACATCAGGAAAAACTGGCATGGATGAAGGGAGTATGGCAGTTAGCTAGCCAAGTGTACTGGTAACTAAGCGGAATATAAAAATTTCTCTGGCAAGGCCTCCTCAACCTCAGATGCGACCAGTCTGCTTGACAAGACAGAAGAAAGAGCAAAAGCACTTCTACTTGCGTATGCCATTTGACCAAATTTCACTAGTGAACGCACATAAGCCATGTCGCTCAGATTGCGCAATTAAAAGGTTCTCTTCACTGTAGATTAAATTAAGTAAACATTGGGATCCTTCTCGACATACTAAAATAAGTTATCGGGGGAGGACACCTTTCCAGCACTTCTACAACAAGAATGGAAAGTCCTATTGTCAAACCTTGTTCGGCCGATGAGAGATATGTTTTCGATGGTGTATGTCTCAGAAAAATTGATAATAGCAAATCTAACCGTCATACCTAATACAGAAAGGAAGAACTATTCACTCGGTAAAACTTTGAGACCACTTAGCCTCACTTCCCTCATGTTAAAAGGCATGAAAAATATAAAAAACGAAATAAGGTCGAAGGCACTGAGGATCGCATTCCTCTCGCAAATCAGCATACTCACAGAGCTGGTAGGGTCACTAATACTGGTCTCTACCAGCTACCATGAGGAAATACAAAATTCGCAGGACAACGGAGAGGTGGAAATATTCGTCTTCCTAGACATCGAAGGTGACTTTGAGAATATGGCATACGCAAATGTAATAAAAGCAAATACAAAATAGGATTGTGGCAGCTTCAATGCGCAGATGGGATAGAAGCTGTACTGTACACTTAAGCTAGCTAAGACCTTATTGGGAGAAATCAAGATTAGTCTTGGTGCTTCACTATTACTTATTGGAGAAGTATAAATATCCAAAACAACGTATTATTATACTTAGCGATATTTAATACGCACTCAAATCTATCTCAGACGCACGTGCACCAGGGGTCATGAACATGCACACATATATCAAATATTTCTCAAAAGTTAACGCTTGCACGGATTTATTCTTTACTTACTTTTTAAAGAGTAAATCTGGCCGCCGACAATATTGTCCAAAAAGGGGAAAAAGATTTCGAGTCATATCGAAATTAAATTGGGCGGCTCCTGCTGGTGTAAATTTGTTATTCATAACAAGGCTATCGAAGAGAAATTCATCTACGTGGTTAGCTATTATACGCAGTGTAAGATTAAACAGGTTTAAAGATAGATCCCGCTCCAGATTGTGAAGGGTTGTTACCATTACCTACAAAACAAAGAAAAATATACATATACAATCATTATTCGTCCGTAAGCACCGTCAGCACCAATTACATTGCAAATAAAAATTAATATAACATGACTTGTTAGTCTTCGTTTCATGAATATATCTCACACACTGACCGACATATTCGGCATAAAGTCCAGTAGAGAGACGAATATACATACATATGTATATATAGTACAAGGAATTGGCCATTTAAACTATAGTATATCCCATACTATACGTTCCTCTAATTTTGCTAACATACCTCACAAATTGACTTATGGCTTTTGGGTAGTCGAAAAAGTCTTTTCGTATTTTGTCAATAGATGTCGTTGAAGTCTTATATCTCCAGTGCTCACATTGTGAAAATCACAAAAGAAAATTAAATTCGGGAAAGTTGAAAATCAGTTACAGCTGTTCAAAAATTAGTGAAAATGCTGAAGAAACTCGCTATATTTTGTATAAAAGGGAAGAATGCCACGCCAGCCACGAAGGAAATTTGTAAAGACGATGCCGTATCAGTTCGTGTAGCACAACAATGGTTCTCGCTTACATTCTGGAAATTTCGAAATTTCGATTTACACTGATGGAATAATGCCTCTAGCGAGAAAAAGGCAAGACGTGGTCGACCAATATATTTATTTATTTACTTATTAGTATAAATATAAAAAAAATTAAAATTTGATTAAAAATACAAACAGACTTTTTCGACTACCCAATATACTAGTGTATCCGGCCACGCGTTTTTGTCGGTATAAGAATCCAAGGGATTGTACTTAAGGTATAATTTTGAATATGTTCATACAAATAAATTTCATTGGAAAAAATAATGAATTTAAGGCTACTTTCTCAACGTTTGGTTACAAGCCTTTCTGTTCAGTTAATAGAATTGTTCACTTAATTATACTTAATAAACATAACCAATGGGAATGGTTAATGGAGATGTCCGTTTAATTAAGCTTTCATTGTATTTTTTATTTATGAATTGTTTTTACTATCCTATCTTCTAAGTTAGTTCGAACTGGACACAGTGTGCTAAATTTTGCTAAAATCGGACCAGAAGTTTAGGAGTCCATCGCGAACAAGCAACGTTTTTAGAAACTCCCAATTTGTCAAGAAATTTTAATTTGTTAATTAATTACTAGATTTAACATTACTTTAACGAAATCTGTTCAGTTTATTTTATTTCCAGAGGATCCAGTTCAGAGATATAGTGGTCACCGCAAAACGTTTGTTTTGTGAGAAACTCCCGGAGATCAGCTGTAGTTCCTTTCTAAATAAATATTTTTACCAATACTTTGGATCAATAAATTTAAAAGTATTCTCAGAAAAAATTCTGGAAAAGAATTAATAAACATACACTCTCACAAGCTGTCGCCTTTATAATAGTAGTATGATTAACAAAATAAATTAAATAATAAATATGTATGTAGATGTATAAAACGAAAAAGGTATATGTGATTTTCAAATCATAATCATTGGTAACAATTTACCTGGAACATTTCTCCTGCACTAGAAGACAAAATAAATGGCTCTTTGCAATTTTGATCAGGCACACTAGCCCAACAGTCATGTCGATAGGCCATTGACTTTGCTTTTATTTCGTTTACCGCCTTTGTCGCCAAGTTTTCTATAAGTTTCTTGGTCCAATGCTCTAGTTCTCCCACTGGTTGATCAAACACTGATTGAATTTCATTTGAATTCGGCCCTACTAATGCAGCATGTAAATGCAAATAATGAATGTTTTCGCCCCATTCATTTAACACCAAAGCCAAGTAATTTATAGCGTTCAAAATGGATATTATTTCAACTTCTCCACTACTAAAAAGTTGAACCAGGCGTCGTCGGAAATTTTCTATCAGTTCTAATTGAAGCGAAAGAAATTGTAATTGTTGTCCTGGTTGAATAAGTGTACCATATCTCTCTTTTATAGCCTCAAGCAGTCGTATAAATTGATCAGCGCATTTAGGGATTTTTAAATCATTATCGTATATGTAAGGATCAATAATCGTCCAGGAATCATCACCTTGTAATATAAGGTCCATTTTTTCTGCACAAACTGTAAACAATTATTTATCACCTTATTATATACTATAAGTTCTTAGAACTTTTTATACTTACAACGCTCTTCAAGAGAAATCCATTTCAATAAGAATGCAGGTTGAGTTATTACACATATCACACTTGGAAAACTACTTGGATAGCCGAAATTTCCCCGAAGCTCAGCTTCGAACGCTAACGTTTCATCTAACAAATGGGCAAATAAATGCTCATCCCGGCTAATATCCTCAATGTCGGCTGTAAGTTTTTCTATTATCATTTGCACGAGGCCACGAATGAATTCCAGCTGTAAAAAATATTCCATTTTAGGTACAAAGTGTGTTCAATTTTCTAAGAATTTATTTCTATATACAGGAGAAAGTTGAATTAAACAAAACGTTCAAAATTCAACAAATAGGAACTGTAAAGATAACCATACGGACAGAAATTAATATATTGGTAGGGTCA
Organism: Bactrocera dorsalis; assembly: GCF_023373825.1. Classification (NCBI taxonomy): domain Eukaryota; kingdom Metazoa; phylum Arthropoda; class Insecta; order Diptera; family Tephritidae; genus Bactrocera; species Bactrocera dorsalis. The sequence goes on along the minus strand of NC_064307.1, from coordinate 25,957,572 downwards.
TTATGAGTAAATGTACGCACTATGTTTATATAAAATCAAATACCTACATATCTACATTTCAACATTGCGTCGTAAATAAACGGAAAAATATATTGTATAAAATTTGACACTTGAACAATAACTTTTCTATTCTGGACAAAATTTCCAAACATAAAAATGAAACACCATTTCGTTATGTATTCGCTGAACGACGTGAAAATTTGCACAATGCACCTTGATACATGCAGAAGGTTTTAATTTAGGCCTTTTTTGCAAAGTCGCCACGGATGATGCAATTACATTCGATGAAATAAATTTCAATTCAAGAAAGTGAAGTTCCATTTCTGAACAGGTATGTAAAATAAATTTCAAAATTGTATTTAGTTATTTGGTATTGTTAATGATATTTGGCATTTATTCAAGGAACTCAATGCGAGCGAAGCCGCGGGAAAGCTAGTTCTTTATAAATTAATGACTAAAATTCTAAAATTTGTTTAATACTTTCAGGTGAACTTTTTATTAAAAATGTTGCGAAAGAATTCAAAATTAACTAATTAATTAAAGACAGCTCGAAAGTCGAAAATCACTATGGTTTAGCTAAGATAACTTATATATATATATGTATATATTTTCGATATAAAGATTGTCGGAGGTTCGAAAATATTATATATCTATTAATTATATGAGGGCTAAGAGAAGTATTGACGTTTAATCCCAAACATCTTAACATTAAATTTACCAAAAATAATTAAAAAATCAAAACTCAGTTTTTAATTCCAACACAGAAAATTTTTAATTAAAGATATTTTAAATAAAAAAAATTGCAATCAAACGAACGACGTTCTTAAAGACGTGCGCTGAACGCGATATTTTTGTATATACTACATACGTTGTGATAATAAAACTGTACCAATATTTTCGATTTAAAGCGTCATAATTTAGGCCGAGGTGTGAAGTCACTCATTATTAGTAATGTACTGAATGCGTCAAAATATGTCGAACTAACTTATTGTGTTCATAAGTATCAAAATAATTTAATGTTTACATACCAACATGTGCCAAGTTTTAATTCGATATATTAATTGATGCTTGAGTTAACAAAGCTAATAGACTTTAAGACAACATTATGGGTCATTAGACGTACATATGTATTATATATATGGTCCCATTTTGCTAATAGTATTTTAAATAACTTATTTTAAATCAGCAAAGTAGTTTTCGAAACACGAAAAGCCATGTTAGTAAAAATGTCACTTTTGCATATCCATTACTATTTCGAACTTTAGAGCACTTTTAGTACTTTTACACATTGCCGTTATAGAATAATCCCGCTTGGTCAGCGAGAAACCCCAATCCGTTGTAATCAAAACTCCGTCACCAATTTGCCTGGTTCATAGAAGATACATATAACTATCGACATGCTTAGTCTAGCGAAAATTTAACAGTGGATAAAACTGGACGTTTGCCAATGCTAGAATGCAAGAGGAGCAGAGCACCGCAAAAGCGACCTTTAGCATATAGCTGTCCAACGAACCTATTGATCAAAATGAAGTTCAAAGCGGCTACATATTTTAAGAAGAAATTGTTCAAGTGGGCATATGCTGCCACGCAAGCTGACCGATGAAAATCTAGTTTTTGTAAGTAAAGTTAAACTTATAAAGGGCATTATAGCTCCGGAGCAGTCGAAGCTAACGTTTTTTTGTTTTTAATTCATATATGTATTTTATTGAAAGTAAATTTTTCCACTTCTAAAAATACATCTCCTCCAAAATTTGTGCAACGTGACACGACCCACCACCTTTAATATTAATTCTTACCCGTATGTTGTAGTCCAGTATACCAGCTTTAGTTGCCGATTGTTGAAAAGTCTTTCCCACGAAGATATGGACCTCTTTGATCCAATTCAGTACTTGCGTAAAGTACCATTCCGGTTTGTCCAGCCGATTCGTTTGGCGTACGCCCGTGAAGTGATATTGAAACCTTCAAAGAAGGAAACTAGGTGGGTTTGTGCGAAAACTAAGTATTCAATAATAAAAAAAACAAGAAAGGACTGTGTTTGGGGACAGTATAACATCTTATACTGTAGCTAATTGCAGGAATCAAAGGTGAAGCTTTATTTATAGGTATTGGTAAAACTTTATAAATAAAATGTTGCATTACTGCCCGATTTTATTCAAGTGTCTGCACTAATAAGGGATAAGATTTAATATAGTATATTGGGTATATGAGAAAAAAGTCTACCAATTCCAGAAATTATTTTACCAAATGGCTGGGTAATTCGGGGGTCGGTTTTTGCTAGCAAACTATAGTATATATTGTGCGTTCACTTCAGATTACTAAGATATCTTATACGATGACTATAGGATTTTATATCGGAAGTTTTAAAATCTTTATATTATAGGGGTAGAAACATCATCTCAGTCACCGAATCTAAGTCCGATAAAACACATCGAATAGGTCATAGTCACGTATTGGGTCGTTTAGTGGTCCAATTACGTCTGTATGTAGCAAGTTCCATCACCTCAATTTTTACTTAAGATATCTTTTTGCACAGTCATCCGAATATATAATCCCATATACATGATACAAGCAACCGTTAATTGAACAAAACTATTATACTCAGCAACATGTTGCGAGAGTATAATAAACAAAAATATTAATTGTACCTTTGTCGATATGGGGCCAGCAACAATTTCGTGACAGTGTTAAGTGGTTGACAAATAATGCTTGGCGTTATAACTTCCAGTGGTTCGTCCTCTTCAATAGGGCATTTGATCTAAAATAATAAATAAATTTACTAAGAAAAAAGTTAATAATTTTATTTGAATTACCAGAAATAAATATTCTGCTAACAGCTTAGCTTTGGTAATACTCTCACATGATGGCGAAAACGTCAATGAATCATATTCCTTACAACCCCAACGCATAGATTTTAAAATAGACTCCATTTCTCTAGAATTAAAAAATGCAAAGTAATCAAATCCTTGCTCATATGGAGATGTGTATGATTAAGGTAATTTTGAGATCAAAGCAATTTCCATATGTAGTTAATGGAAATTAACTTTTGGAATTTCTCCCGTTTTTTTATTTGCATTAAAGTACATAAATAGTATTGCTGTGAATGAAAATTATCTGCAAAATATATCATTGAAATTAAATGTATAAACAAAATATTTATAGTTAATGTGTGACCAAGTTCTGGTCAACCGTTAAATCGTGTGATTTAAAAAACTGAAATATGTACGTTGATGAAATGCAATTGTACTCTTTGGGAAGAGATTTTGATTCAACAAATGTTCACTAATTGAAATAGCTGAAAAAATTGAAAATTTCAATATGCATACTTGAAGACGTTGTCAGAATCCCTGATTTTGCATTTTTGGGGAACATTATTTAAATTAAAGAGAAATTAATGAAAAACAAGGGCATTGTTTAACATCATATTGGTTGGAAGATTTATAAAAAACACTAAACGCAATCAGTTTTTGTAACAATCATAAGTAAACAACAGAGATAATTTGGAGATTAACTTGTCGACAGGTTCATTATTTTTTTGATATAATATATTATTAATTATCAACTGAAAAATATTATTCAAAATTACCTTACGAACTTTTCGCTTAGAATTTTATGCCAATAGGAAGCGGTTTCCATTGCGAACAGTTTGAGGTAATGTGCTTCAATATTAGACAACCGTCCAATTACACTATTCTCACAATCCTTATCTTCAAATAGCGTCAAATAAATATTTACCGTTTTGGCTTCATCCCTTCCATTAACCGCGTTACTTAAACTCTGGCTATGAAAAATAATTATTAAAGTGGAAAAAGACGAACACAGTCATGCCTGATCATACCTGATCTCTTGTATATCTAGCACTATTTTCAAGTAATGCGACAACTGTTGCAGTCTTCGTACATTTCCAAGATCTTTAAGGACGACGCAGAGCGCTTCATTCGATTTATCAATTTTTAATGATAATTGCTTCTCAAACTTGGTCAATTTCTCATTTTGGAATTCCAGGCTTTCATTACAGTTACGCTGAGACTGTAGTGCCGATTCAATATTTGTCAGATCGGCATGGTTTTTGTTTATTAACTAAAAAATGATATAAAATTAATTGAACACGAAAATTAGGACCACAACTGTATAAAGACGTACGTTTTCCTTTAAATGTTCTATTGAAGTTTTGTAATTGTCTATTAAGACAGCAGAGCGATGAAGTTTCTTGAAATCACTACCAATTTCATTATTTACGCATGCAATTATGCGTTGTTCAATTGAATCTTTATTGCTCATTTCTAAAAATCAAAAATATGTTAAACTACTGAAAAACTGAATAACAACAAATAAAATCTAGAGATAAAACATAAGTAGGAGAATGAATCGATTTTTAACCATTAACCCTTATGCGACGTACTTCTGCAAGGCAATTACTGGTTAAATTAATCGTTAATGAACGCTGCAGTTACAGGCAAAAGAAAAGGCTTTGAGGAGTAAGCTCTTATTGCGTGAGAGTTATACAATATAAAACTCACTGCAAACTGTTATTATGTGAGTAATAAATGAGAACTTTCAAATAACTGTTATTTTGAAAGTTAAAAATAAAAATATAACGATTATAAGTAAGGGAAAAATAAAAAAATAATTATTAAACTGGATTTTTTCCGATTTCTTCATAACTTTTACTTGCCCTGATTTCAATAGCTATTCATTTCATTGACTTCGGCTGTGTGCCAAACGGGAGAAAAAAGAAAATTCTAGCATGCATAGTGAAACCGAACATTTTGAAAATTTTAGAAGATTGTGTCGATATGAAGCGTGCTTCCTCGAAGAAGTGTTTGTATCCATAATGCCAAAATCACTTGTTTTTTGATTGAAATGTATTTATTTTCATATTGATGGTTTTGTATATTTTATAACTCAAAAATGAATCATAAAATCAAAACAAAACAAACAAAATAGCAAGTTTTGACATTATGGAACCAATTATTTTGGACAGGTTAGCGCAAATATAATAAGGAAGTATTGAAAATAAAATAAAAACAAATAAATTTCAACGTATCATGTACATATGTATGTCATTGAAACTTATTTTATTAATTAGTATGAAACAATATATTAATGTTATTATCAGAACTTAATGTACCGGTAATAAGTGAGCGTTAAGATACATATGTATCTGTTGACAGGGAGTATTCGTTGTTAACGAGCCTTCATTTTTTTGTTTGTTAGTCATGACATGTCAAACATGAACAAACATCAAACATCTGTGTTCAAAATGCCAATATTTTTTTTATCGAAAAGTGATGATTTGCGGAAAGCGTTGATTTTTTGTTTCTAAGTGCTGCAAAGTCACATCGGATGTTTGTTGAGGCATATAGTGGTCATGCTCTATCAGAAGCAACGGTTCAGGGATGATGATTTTGATGTGAGAAATGAAGAACGTGGGAGACCTTCAAAAGAGTTTGAAAACACCGAACTGCAAGCAATATTGGATGAAGATGTTACTATGGTGCACAACAAATAATTTCAGAACGTTTGAAAGCTGTGGGAAAAATCAAAAGTGTGGAAAACAGATACCACATGAATTGAATGGATGACAAATGGAAAGCCGAAAAGAAAGTCGAAAAATTTTGCCTCGGACACGAAAGAAAATCAGTTTTACATCGAACTGTCACCGGCGTTGAAAATGGTTTTATTTCAGAGTCCTAAACGGTGAAAAATCAACTCATGATGAACCGGAAGAACCAACAACATCGAGTGCAAAAACAGTTCGATTCTGTAAGAAGGCTCTGTGTTTGGTGTGATCAAGAGGATGGGGTATATAATGAGCTATTAAAACCTGGTGAAACTGTTAATACTATTCGCTACAGACAACAAATATTAATCGAAGAAAGCAAAGTAATTTTTTAAATGCCAATGCACATAAAGCAAAATCGGTTCAGGATTTAATCAAAATATTTTGTTGGGATCTGTTACCACACCTGCCGTATTCACCAGAAGAAGCCAAGCTTCCGATTACCATTTGTTTTCATCGATGAGCACACATTGGCTGAGCAGCACTTCGATTCCTACTCAGAAGTCGAAAATTGTCTAATTGGTTTGTTTCAAAATAGAAATATTTCAATTAGCATACTTTGAACAATTTTTTTAACTTTACCATATAAAATTAGAATTTCATTTCATTTATTTAGAAAAAATGTAAAAAAAAGCATGTAAATAAACAATTTTATATATAATTTAAACTCTTTAACGTTTATTTTGTTCATATAAATAGCAAGTTGAAAAATTTCTTGAGCTCATAAAAAGAATTCCGTAACTCGAAGAGGCAAGATACAAATGGAAAACAGTAAAAATAAAATTAAGGGACCGTGGAAAGTGTTCCAACCATAAGTAATCGATAAAATTTGCTATCTTATGGAAATTTTTTTAATAAAAAAAAATTTTGAATCGTTTTGCTTCTATTCAGTCATTTATGGATTTTCCACTGCCTGCAAATACGTTGTTCATAATGCTTAACCTCCTTAATAACCATAGATATCATAACCTGCTCTAGGGAAAATTAAAAACAAAAATGTAACTTAAGTCAGCAAGGAAATAGAGAAAAAGTTCTTTCTTATGTAAACGACGGCCTTGCTACTTCAGACTGTGGCTCTATCTTCAGTAATTGTTGTCTATTGCGGTGGTTGTAGTTATTTTTAGTTTTTGGTCAAATAGATCTCGTTAGCTTTTATGAGTTTAAGACCACTATAAACCATTTTCCGGGAACAATTCAATATACCAGCAATTTCTGAACAGTTTTCCCGAATTTCTTCATATTGTGCATAATGAGCCTTTTTCCAGCACTACAGTGCCTACCACGGCCCATTTCCACTCGAATTAAATTACTTTATCGTGGACAACTTTAATTAGTAATAAAAATTCATTCTTTATAATTTTTTTGCAAACATATTTTAACTTTTTAAAAAATTTGTTACTTGGGTGACCAAGCCATTTTAGAGGGAGTTCAAGTTTTTCAAATAATACTAATTATTTGTGAATTGCTTAAACTTTTTTACTTAAATGGATAAATTAATAAACAAGTAATCATATTTTAAGCTCTTTTTACTCTTTTAAAGATCTTTGTCAATTGTATTAGCGCTTACTGCTTCCTATGAGTAAGTGTGCTATTTGCGTGACCACGGCTGTCATTTTAATAATGCTTTCCAAAAATTTAAACTCAGGGTTGTGATCTACGTTTTCAAGTAAACTTACTGTTACTAAGCTTTAAGTTCAGTTATTCAAATTGAATAAAATGAAGCATAGTGTTACTATGATTACAAAATCAAACAAATTTGATGGATTCCATAAAGAAAATATCCCCGAGCGTAAGTTATTTTGGCCTTATGATGGCTAAATGCGGCCACTTTCGTTCGTGCGCTTTTTCACTTCTCTTTTTAACATACCAAAACTTCCTACAAGCCACATATTATTTCTTTTACTAAAGAGTATGTTCTTTTTCCTTAGATGAAATATTTTCAACTAATAAATAGTTGTAATCGTATAAAACATATAAATGCACAATTCTTGTTTTAATTTTAATTTTCACAACGTTCGTACTTTAATAACTTTAAATATTAGAAATGTAATAGTTAGCAAGACGTTTTAGCTTTACAAACATTGGAATGTGTGCGATCACGTAAATGCGCTTAACCGCACGCTGGATAGATTACCTTGCAAAAAAAGTTGAAAACTTATTATTTTCATCATATAGTTATACGTGCTCTTGAAACAACAAGCATCTATTTGGCAACTGTCCTCGTTTAGGTTCGGCGATTGTAAATGAGGTCAATATATATTTGCCACCTAAACACATAAGCCATCTAGCCCGCTTCAATTACAGAAGAGTTATCAATGTATCGAAGAGAGTATACTTATGGTTACGTATAAATTATTTAAATTCCTTAATAAACGTTTTTTTATTATAAAACCACTTAACGTTTAAACATCTGAGAATTATATATATATATATATTATGGTGTGCGAATATGACCTCGTCAAAGCAGATTACACTTCGAAAGCCAGGTTTCCGTTTTCCTAGTCTCGGCGAATTTTAGTTGATGACCACCTTTGGGAGGATTATTTGCTTCCTAAAAATATATATAGAATTTTTGACTCGCCATTTTTACTTTGGATATTTCTATAATATTACCAAACGTTTTTCCATTTTCGCTTTAATATCGCTGGCTAATGTTAGGAAAGCTTCTTCCACATTTATACTGGCTTTAGCAGATGTCTCCATAAATTTTATTCCATATTCTATAGCCAGTTGCTCCCCTCGCTCTCGAGAAACCTTAGTTAATGACAGAAGTTTCGAATTGTTAATAAGCATGTTTGGTTTAGCGCAGACAATAATAATAAAGTAAGAAAGGACTAAGTTCGGGTGTAGCAATTGTAAGAAACAAACACGTGTGGAATATGTTTATTTGCCTGTAAAACTATCCATACAACATATGATTTGGACCAAATATGCCCGACTTCAGGTCGCGAGAGAAGCGATTTTCATTTCAGTAGCCGCTGTTTTTAATACTTATTTTGGAAGAGTATTAAATATTCTTTGAAAAGAGTTAGTAGCCTAGCGAATTAGCGTTAAAAAATTTGTATAGACCATCGTTTTTGCTGAGATCCCTAAAACATCAATTTTTAACAGGTAAGCAAAAAACCACTGAAGCACGAAAAATGAGCGTGAATTCGGAGAAATAGTTGGGACACCACAGCACAATAAAAAAAAAATTTTGAATAAAATTGAAAATTTGCGCGCCGGAAGTAAAAGCAAATCTAGTTTCAAAAGCTGTTCGAATATCAAAAGATATAGTGGTTGTAATAATTTGGCTTCCATTGAGTCCACGATAAAAATTTGAATTCTTTAAGCACTTTGAAAAATAACGTTGCTCACAGCAGTGAAAAATTAGCATTAATAGGGAATTGGATCTTTCAACAGTACAACGATCCTTCAAACACAAGTCCACACCTTAATCCCAACGAGTTATAGAAAAAACAGACAGAGAAACATTTCAATGAGAGACAACCTAAAAAAAAAGGCCTTCATTGAAGAATGGAACAAAATCACTCCAGATTAATAAAAAATTGCAAAATCTATGCCTAGAAAATTAAGTGAGGTCCAGAGGAATGCAAACCATATACAAGCATAAATATTAATGTAGTTTATGTACATATATTTTAACTTTACTGAACTCTGTTTACTTTTTTTAACGTGAAAAAAGAGAGGATATCTTTAGTTCAAGTAAAATTTTTTGGCTGTGTTTAATTTTTGCCTATTATTGAAAAGTTGATTTCTTATCATATAAGCCTCGTATTCTGTAAAAAAATATTATTTTTGTAATTAAAACTTCAACATTGGTATAATTGATGTTTACTTATTTTTGACGTTTTTGAGATGAGAAAAAGAACACGTTCGTTTGAGGAGAAAAGCCCGTCGTCAATATCGTGCCATCATCAACGTACGTATGATAGAAATTCCTTCTGTTGATTGAGTTTCGAAATGTAGAAATTGAATCATAACTTGAAAGCAACTATTCTGTGGGACCCCTGTTTAATTCTTCTCAATTTGGAGCTTTCACCTCGAAAGCTCGGATGATTGCCGACCGCTCAGGTAGTTCTTAGTCCACTTTTTCAAACCTGGAGGGAGCGTAGATTGTTCAATGTCCTCAAGTAGCGTTGTGTGTTTGACTTTGTCAACAGGTTTTGATGAGTTCAACACTAAGATTATGGTCCTCTCACAGAGTGGTCTTTAGTTTAGGCAATGAACTATATAGGCGTTTATGACGCTAAATGCTGTGCACTTAACGGAGTATGGCTTCCGTTTGCTAGACTCAGGTGGTGAGTGAATGTCGAAACTAGCAAGGCCTTAAGTGTCTTCACTACTGGGGAGAGGAGAGTTATACGACGATACGACTCACTCTACCGATTTTCTACACATCGGGTTTTTGAGGAATGGTCAGCGACAGGTTGGGGACGTTGGTGAGAAAGCTTACTCTTGTCGTGCTTAGGTGATTTAGCATGAGCGTGTTTATTCCATCTGGGCCAATAGATTTTACTTTATTGATGAAACTCCGAGCTTCATCGGTGAAAGTATGTGGTGTGAGCCGACCACGTTAGCTATATTAAAGTTAACGAAGGTACGGTTGCTCACAGAATTAATGTAGGGAGGATTTTCAAACGAGATAATTATGGCAGATGGTCTGATACGAGAGTTAGCATAGGTCGCTGGGTTACGCTATTTATCAGACCACCATTAGCGATGGTAACATCGGGCGAGATATTACAGATGACCATAATTGTGCAGAATATCGAATCTGAGGCAAACCACAGGTATATAGATAACTTCGATCACAATTAATTTACACATTTCCTCAAGCAATGTCAGATACCCGCAACAAATGCAAGCAACGAAAGTATGAGAGAACATGATAAAATTTGATTATATGAGTATATACTATTACATTCCCAACATAATACACACCTGGCGTTTGTCATTCAATTCACATTTATTACCCAGAAGCATTTTTTCCACGTCGGCGGATGCATTTTCTTCTATATTGCGAATCCAGTTTTTAATATTTTCAAACGATTTTTCCTGCGTTATATCGTATACTAACATGATACCCATAGCACCTCTATAATACGCTGTTGTTATTGTCCGAAAACGTTCTTGACCTGCGGTGTCCCTAAAAGAAAAAAGTTATAGTTTAAGGATTCGATATACCACACGCATTACCATATTTGAAGTTTAATTTTCTTCCCATCAAATTCAATTGTTCTTATTTTAAAGTCGATACCTAAAAAAAATGTGTACAGATATTTATTTTATTATGCAAAAAGGATAAGGTTAACTAAATAATTGCAAAATTTATAAATAGCATTACAAATAACAATATTGTGTTAAAATTTCCAATAAGTATATTTTTGTATTTATTTTTCCTTATTCGCACAAATAGATTTGGGATGCAAAAATCCATTTTTTATTTTTAGAGAGAAAACTTCAAACATGTCATATACTTTTGGTTGTGCGAATATGTCCGATTTTTGGCAAATAATCGACATTTGCGGGAAGGGTTGATTTTCATCTTGCAGTCAAAAAAACGACGTCTGAAGTTCATTGAAACTCCGAAAAGTTTACGGAGGTGCTGCCCAAGTGAAACAACATGCCGTGGTTGGTTTCATCGCTTCAAACACGGCGATTTCGATACGAACAAAGGTCCGGGTGAGGGAAACACAAAAACCTTCGAATTTCGTGAATTGGAGACGTTGCTCGATGAGAATCGATGTCAAACGCAAGAAAAAGCTTTCTTCAGCATTGGGAGGCACCCGCCAAACCATTTAAAAGCGACAATATGTGCCGGGAATTATTAAAAAAAAACCGGACCCTTTCGACGTCAATTTCCGAATTATGTGAAGAAATCAACCGCAAGATTTCTTCGAGGTGATCTTCACAAGAAAGTCTACCTTCATCAGTGGCAGGGGGTCAATGGCAATGAAAGTATCTTTCCTACAGATTTTTCACTGCTGAATAGGATTTTAATAAGCAAAGGTACAAACACAAGCAAAGATAAAAAAAATGCTATTCCAAAGCATAAGTTATCTGAGACGTCAGTATCCGCCTTAAACAAAAACCATTTCTGCATTAACTTATGTATAAGGTCTTCACTTATGTATAAGGTAGAGCATGTCTTCACCCAAGTGTTTAAATATAACTCTAGCAGTAACCAACTCATGCTGGGGTAATTTCGTGGACCGATTGTATAATTTTCAGTATTCAACTATTTATTCTTATATGTGGTAGTATGTAGTATGTGTGATATCATAAATTTACTTAATTTAAACCATATCTTACTAATTGGCCTATATATTCAGCTGGAAATCAACTTTGAAAAGTGGAAAAATCTGATCTCCGACTTAATTAAGATATCACAGGAAAATTTTACCGATATTTGATACACGGAAACAATATATATATAGATTAGATAGATAATTATTCCGTATTTTAAAAATATATCTTTCAGATCAACGGCTAGTTTCAGTAAAAAGTCATCCAAACGGACTGAGGTTCACATATTCGGTATATTTGGGTTCGAAGAGTTGTGGTCCGATATCGACAATTTTCAGTTAGAAAATTATAATCTTCACAGGTACCTTTTGACTTATAGACTATAAAAAGAAAGAATCATGTAGAATTAAAAGTTGTGATATTAGAAAGGAAATGTGGTTAAAATGGGTATCCGTTAAGAGATTCTTCAGCTTAAAAATATAAGTATATATCCACATCTATGTACATACATAATTGCCGCTGACTCATAGTAAGATATTCGTAAGTTCAATAATTACTTAATTAATTACTTTAAAACTTATTGTTTACTTTCATATTCACTAAATATTTGATAAATATTTCTATAAGACTAAATAAACGGCTTGTTTGCTTACCACCGTTTTATTATTTTGTGAACAAGTCCAATTTATGAAGAATATTGAAGAGAAAAGTATACAAAAAGTATAAAAGATATATTACAATTTGAAAAAAAGAAAAAAAACATGTAAGGTACTCCGTGTCTACTTATATATATTTTTAATCTGGTCCATACTCATTTTAAGCACGAATTCGGGGGACGGTGTCCTAAAGTGTTTCCAACATATTATTAGAAATGCCATTGATTATAATCTTTGTGCAAAAGGCTATCAATTTTTTTGATGAATATTATACCGATTACCTCTAAAAATGTATTTAATTGAAATTATATATGGTGATGCTCCAAATTACCCCAACACTCCGTTTACAAATTTTAGTCTACTCACCTATAGTTGAAATAAAGGTGGTATTAAATGCGTCCTCTGAAAAACGAAACAAAATACACGTTTTCCCTACGCCAGAGTCACCAATTAGTAATAACTTGAAGAGGTAATCGTACGTCTTCGCCATATTTGTATTGTGTGAATTTTAAAATATTGCGTTTGGTATAAGTTAAGTTTCAAGACTTATTGTTTGAACGTACTTATATGTTAAAACTATTCATTAGAAAACGTATATAAAATTGAAAGTTTCTCGGTGTTGCTACCTAATTGCATTATACATGCGTACCGGAGCTTAAATATACTAAGTAATTAAATATTTTATACGATTACAGCATAACAAAAAATACTAAACACCAATTTCTAATAAATCGCATTAAAATGGAGATAAACAAATTTAATCGAAAATCGATCATAAAATTCTTCGATAATTGAAGAAAGCAATTTTTTTAAGGCGAGTTTTTTCACGTTCAATATTTTGGACAGTCATCCAGGATCACCGTATATGCTTGTATTGTATTTATCAATTTTATCAATATATTAAATATTGAACGTGTGACAGACGCTTAAGGTCTAGTTAATACCTGTTTTCTTACAGCACCTTGCAAGACGGAGGTAACTGATTAGGGGTATTCTCTTGCTCTTGCAAACCCCTTACAAGGTGCACGAATTGCAGAAGAGATTCCTCTTGGTGCTCCGTCACAACAACAAACACACATTCGCACAACTGCTTGCGGACTTTGTTAAGAATAAAATAGCTGTTGACAAAATGTGTGCAAATACTTTGCATTTGTCTAATAGAATTTTTTTTATAAATAAGGAGTGATAAAGAAATGCCGTTAACTGGCGGAGATTTTCATGACTCACTACAATTTTATTCTTGTTTTGTTTTTATGCATCCCTGTTCTTATTATTCTTATTCTTATTATTATTCTTATTATTTAACTGTATATTCTTAATCTGGAGCATCCGCTCTATCCAAACATATCACTTTTAACCATGAAATCATGGGATGGAATACTTAAGCCGACCCTATCCATATGCCTTAGCTTTCTGCCATTCAATTGAAAATTGCATAAAATATAACCGCATGAGTGAATAGCTAAATGTTTCAATGCGTTATACAATAGGGGGATTCTCTTGCTCTTGTAAGAAAAGTATATACGGTCGCACGTACACAAATGTTAAGGTTAGAATTGCCACTAGCCACATTAACAGAAATCTCTGGTGGCGCTGTTTGGTTATTAACCGATGATCTGATCGATAGTTGGCTAACAGCATTGCTGCTGAGCAAATCATAGTTTGCCGGCTGGAGGCGACAACGCAACAAGTAGCATACGAACAATACGTTTAGTGTTTTTTTTCGTAACAGTACGCTGCTAGGTTTTTCGTCTTTAATTTTTGGTTTTAATGATCGTTGATCGTAAACGAACGGAATAGGAAACACCAAAGGGGAAAAGGGGAAAACTTAATTAGATTTTTAAATAAAAGATTTAAGAGCAAAATTCAGCTTTATGCTAAAACAATATTCCTGATTTTCTATATCTGCTATCCTATTATTTTGCTGAAATCAGTTTTATCTGATGTTGGTTAATATTCTGACCGTTGAATGTCTTAAAAACTATTAATTGAGCTATGTCTAATTTAGGAGCAACTAAAGCTCTGTATGAACAGGATATTACAATTAAAACATTTTACATGTTCTCATATGGGTTAACATTAACCCTATAAGGAGAACCTTTAAAAGATTTATGAAACGAAACGGTGATAAAAAGTGGAAACAAAATAAGGTTTTGTACTTGAGCAGTGTGATTCTAGATTGTCGTCTTAATTCAGCGCGTGTTAGTAGATTCATTGGTGTCAGTTTGGATCAAAAGGAGATACTTTGTTTCAATAACACATTGCATTCCAGAATGCCTAATATAAAAGTGTTTTCCGGCACTTCTCACCCGGACTTGGCCCAAAGAATTGTTGACCGTTTGGGTATTGATTTGGGAAAAGTGGTCACAAAGAAATTTAGTAATCTCGAGACATGGTAAGTGGTATTTAGGGTATGTTTTTTATAGTAATCCAATTTTTACGGTTCTTTAATCGTAGTTTGGTGGACTTATTATTCACATATTGTGCAAAACTTTGTTATCATAAACTAGAATTAAACGTGATTTACACAATTGTCACATGTGCCTTAGTATTGTGGTTAATTAAGGGCGCTGATAATAAATATGAAGCCGTTCTCTTTAAAAACTTTAGTAGCACATTTTTTATACCATTGAAACCATATTTCAAATATAATACTTTTGGTTATTTAAGTTGTAAAGATTATCTTATTAAATGTAAACAGTGCGATTATTATTTTTAGATTATGTATATTACTACAAAACTGATAACGAAATAGTATATACGTAAGGGAAGAAAGTTTGAAATATAAAAGCAAATATTAATTAATTAGTTATTATTCAAGATTAAATTTAAGAAAGTAGAGTTTAAAATTTAATAAAGGAATATTCCACAAACAGAATATATAATAGCTTTAATATTAATATATCAATAATTTTATTAAGCGTTTTATTTAAGATTTTTAAAATGGTCTTATTAACGTCCAATATTTATTCATAATGTCACTCTCAAAAACAGTTGAATTTTAAAAACTTCAATTGTGGATGATTTTTCGCCTGGTGCTTATAGTAATCACTCGTTGCGAGGTCTGGATTTTACTGAGGATGCATAAAACTTTTCAATTAAGCTATCGATATATTTGGCCTGACATTGTCCTCGTTGGTCAGGCTGTAGGAAAACAGATCTTATTAGATGCTTCGCTGCCAATCCAAAAAGAAGCGCAGAGAAACCCGTCCTGACTGTCAATTGTTGCCCGATACAAAAAAAATTAACTAAATTCCACGATAACAAGTCTTGGATAAAATAATAGGTGTGTGTTTAGCTACTTTTGTTTTTTCTCAAATGGTATCGTTATATTTTTACGATGAAGGCGGATGAGTAGAGCATCAGTATCGTCAACTGGGATTATTATTTTGTTCATTTTGCATTTGAAGTGACGAGTTATCATTGCTTATTTAAATTAAGTTGGCCAATAAAATAAATGTAAGTAATAATTAAAAAAATAGTTATCTCAAAGTATTTTTTATATCAATTTAAGTATTGGAGTATTTGTAATCTTATATTATCTTACATTAAGGGCTGAAAAGAAGAAATTATTTAGAATGACATAAAAATTGGTGCGATCCCTACGGAGAAAAAGTGGCGAAAACTAATGCAATCCATGCCAAATAAAATAGGAAAAGATTTCTTGTTTTGGCAATCTTTCAGTTTTATATTCGGAATGGAAGATTTTCGACATATTTCGCTTTAAGAAAGTCAAGCAAAGATATAACTTAAACAAGCTTGTTTTAATTCCAATTTAAAGTTTCAAAGTTGTTAAGAAAAACGGTTTATACCTATTAATTTGTCCATAAGTTTATGTTTGGCTAAAAATCGGGATTTTCCCGAAATTTTTACAATTTGAAAAGTGAACTTTCTGAATATGTGATGGTTATTTTTGAGAAATGAAAATTAGTTGGTGAAATTTTAGTTTAAATGAAAAAACGAAAATTCCTATGTAAAATGTATGGGAACCTAAAAAAAAAAAAAATAGCGACCCCTTGAGTTAAGCTACAGCGCCTGGCTTGTTGGAGGATTTTTTGTTTGTCAAACACTAACATTTGAGGAGGTAAGAGTTGGAAAAAATTCAAAAAATGAAGCACCCTAATGAACATATACATATATAACCATTTTTATATATTTCTCTCTCCATTAGTTTTAGGTGATAATTGTGTTATTATACTCTGTACCAACATGTTGCAAGAGTATAAAAACAAAGAATAATAATTCAATTCATCACAAATCATGTTCTTAAATTAATTCAATTTGAGCCGTTTATCAAACACCAAAACACTACTAGTTTTTACTACACATACATATATGTAACTAGTTACATAATATTTAA
Source organism: Bactrocera dorsalis (assembly GCF_023373825.1). Lineage (NCBI taxonomy): Eukaryota > Metazoa > Arthropoda > Insecta > Diptera > Tephritidae > Bactrocera > Bactrocera dorsalis. Next base: position 25,940,747 of record NC_064307.1, on the reverse strand, counting down.
TTTTTTTTGCAAATGTGCATAAATTTGACAAACAAACAACGAGTAGCTAAGAACATAAATTGGGGATTCCCCTTTATAGATTTACTTTGCACAACAAAATAATTGCTCGATTATCGATAGCACCAAAAAACTTAAAATACGCTGAGAAATTCGAATTTTCGATTCTTATTTCAGAGCGTTTGATGTATTGCAAACTCTGATTTTATTTTCTGGATATTCTTGTTAATTACTGAAGGATCAAATTTGTGAGCGTCAACTGTATAGGGATTTTCGAAATATCGGTTAATATGTAAGATATGGTTGCAAACTGAATGTATAATCTTGGATATAAATAGTTGTGTGCCCGAAATGGGTAAAATCAGATTACTGGTTTTTAATCAGTCCCATATATTGCATACAAGAATATGTGTTGCTCTAGTTGATGTTGTGCCTAATATATTGGTAAATTTGTGAGATATCTTAATAAAAGTAGATGAAATTACGTATATCATTACTTTTGTTTAGTGTACAAAAAATACAATCAACCATGGCCTTCCGCTAGCCAGAATACCTACCGTGTATAATAGTCAATATGTTTAATAATTCAATAAAATAAGGCGGCCGGACCAAAGTCACAAACCACAGTGAAATAGTATGAAGAGATCTAAAATATTACCCACTGTCATGAGAACGGAATTAAAATAGTAGTAGTAATAATACTAATATGTAGTAGATGTCTTCAGTGCCATTTAATATCATATTAAGATATAGAAAATTAATTATGATTATTCATTAGTACAAACTGTTAGATTTAAATGAAATAAGAGAGCAAATGTAAAAATTTTAAATCAGTTCAACTTTTTTAGCGAACGGTATATATAATACATACATATATATAATTATAATATTTCTTCTAGTGTTGAGATTGGAGAGTCTGTACGTGGCGAAGATGTTTACATTGTGCAGTCAGGTTCTGGGGAAATTAATGACAATTTGATGGAACTTCTGATCATGATAAACGCTTGTAAAATAGCATCAGCGTCAAGAGTGACGGCAGTGATTCCATGCTTTCCTTATGCCCGCCAAGATAAGAAAGATAAGGTAATGTATAGTATATCTACAAATTTAAAATATATGCATATAATTGAAAATTAATTATTGGGAATAATTGACCAACGAACATTTCCTAGAAATTGTTTGCATTGAATACGTTGTTTTTGTTTAATTGTTGTGTTTTAATGTGTAACAAATAAAAGGGAAGTTTTTATATTTAATATTAATTCTATCATTATAATTACTACTTTACAATTAATTTATATCTTTATCGTTATTCACAAAAGTTTCTGAGCTTAAAATTGTTTCATTTGGTATTACCATTTGCTTTTCCGGATTCCGTGTTTTGTATTCTCTACAACACCCACCATTTTCATACCAATAAACGGGGTATCATCTCAGTAGAATCGCAAGACTTTTGCATGCTCACTAAATGCGAAAGGTATTACCAACATTTGCTAAATTATTCCACACAAAAATGAAAACATGCAAACAAAAAATTATGTTCAAATAACTTGTTTAGTTTGAGAGAGAGCAATATTAATTAATTAAGAAGTTTTGAAAAATAGCTCTTAATTGAAAATAATTTTTAAATTTTGAATCCCAAAACGAGATACAAAACAAAAATTTGTAAAAATTTAATGCCAAAAAATAGATAAAAATTCACCCCAAATACGGGATTGAATAAAAATTAATACCAAAAAACTGAATTATAATTTTTTTTAATGCCAAATAACGGATTGAAAAAAAATGAATTTAATTCAAGCATATGAATTAACATTTCTTCGCATTTGCGTGCTTCGTGTTTCACCATTTTGAACTAGAGCTCCCAAAGGAATATCATCTTCAATCTATTCTGGAGCAATGATCAGCAAACTTACACATTCAGACGATTTATATTTTTTCAGTTATTAAAAATTAAATTTTCAACACAAGTTTAATTGAATTGTAATGTAAAAACTAAAAATGATATATAAGAATCACATATACCTCTTCCCTAGGCTTGTAACACCGTGAGATTCGTAGCGTAATGGGTTACGGAGATATAGCAATTTAGGTTTATATTTTATTTATTAATTTTGGGTCTAAAAATAATATATGTTCAATTTTTAACACAAGTTTAATTGAATTGTAAGTTAAAAATTAAAAATGATATATAAGAACCACATATACCTCTTCCCTAGGCTTGTAACACCGGGAGACGCGTAGCGTAATGGGTTACGGAGATATAGCTATTTAGGTTTATGATCCTATTCCGAGCAAATATTTATAAAAGCAATTTTATTAGTTTAGCTTGTTTTTTCATTCTGGATCTGTTAAAATGACTTCGTTCAACTAGTTTAAGAGGCTTTACCAGTGCAACATATGAAAAATGAATAATAAATACTTATGTATATGCCTTCTTCCTTCTTTTTTGTTATACTTCTTTGTATATAGCCGATTGGCGTGAGTAATAATAAATAAATAAATAAAAGTCCCATACAATGACCTACGATTTTGGAAAAATATTAAAAATTAACAAATTGGCGCAGTTCAGAAAAAAATTTCGTTTTTTTTAGGTAAAAAATTGTCGTTTTTTTTAATGCCAAATTGATAATTTTCAACCAATCAAAAAGATCGTACATAGGTCATTGTATAGTAAATATATTCAAGAATACTCAGTTGCAATTTAAAGTCAATCGGTTTCTCGTTGAGTTATGATGTCAGCAATTTTTAAAAATGTCGTTTTGAAAAACGCGTTTAAAATTTCAACTCTTATTTATACATGCGAGCGGTCGCTCTTTGGAACGCTGCCATTTAAAAAGTATGTAAGATATGCCCTTGCCGATTTCACATGATATTTTTGAAAATAAAAACTTTCGAAAAAGCAAAAAAAAAGATCGATTTTTTAAAATTGTCACACTGGTATAGCTCCTTAAGGCTCCTTTGAATTGATCATATTTCGAAGATTTTTTTTATTTAAATACCAATTTTAAATACATCAAAGCTACGATATGAAAAAATTTAATCTATTTTATCTATGAGACAAAAGTTTGTCCTGAAATGTTCAAAGGTTCTGGAAAATAAAGGAAATATGTAATACATACATACAGTAATTTTTTTATAAATTATGTGTATGTATGTATATAATTGGTTTGAAACATTTAGTAATTGTTGTGTAATAAGTCAATATTAGATGATCATGAGAATTTCATATTTTCTGACAACAGCAGCGTCTACGTAACCAGACACAACATGTTGTGTGTATATAAAAAGTAATAATTTCTAATTCTAATGTTACCGTTATTCAAGTAATGCTTATTTACAAACTTGTTTTCCGGAAAACCGGTTAACTCTAACCTAAGTCATCTAACTGTGAGTTCAGGAAACAAGTAGTTTCGACGGGCCGGACTATACATAACATGGTGATCGATGAGTAATTTTCGTCGGTGAGCGCGTACAGGGATGATTAGTGGCCTACGTGGAGCCTTTGTCTATATGACATAGGAATTTAATTTACTATAATATCCAGAGGGTTCTTGTTTAACTCCAAATAGGCCATACACCGGAAGGAGCCGAGGAAATGTTAAAAGGTGTTTTTGGTTTCTTGCGAATGTTGTTTAATGCCAACTGATATTTGACTGTTGGTCAAATGTTGTAAGACGTCCACGTCAAATGTTGTAATACAGAAATGGAACCCTCGATGTTTTTAGTAGGCGGTACCGTTTCAATTCAGTGGCGGCTATGATGATATCTAGAAAACTAACACTAATGAGAAACTTAACGTTTACTCGATACATATTTAATATACATATGTACATATGACCACGTGTTCGACAAAATAAAATTGAAAACATATTCGGATAATTGTGGTAATGATTGGGATCTATTGGATGTAGAGAGCCAACAATCTATAATGACTTAAAAATATATCACTAATTTTCTCGGTTTGTGTGTTGCTAAATATTAATAATAAGACAAAAAATTGTGTATAAAGTAGATTTCTATATGAGTGTAATTACCTTGCATGAAATGGTTTTCCAACTTATCCCTTGTTCATTGTATATTATATACATGGTCTTGCCATAAATTCTGTTACAAAGTTTACAATGCATGTTGAAGAACTTTTAATAAGCAAAGCGATAAAATCTACGCAAAAAAATGTATCTATGTGTTCAACGTGTTCACCATCCAGTTGCCGTAATTGTTTGGTGGGAGTCGCCGGTAAATGCGTTACACCTCTTCTCTTTTGTCAAAACTGGGGCAAAAGTGTACTACTAGTAGGTTTAGATATTTATTAAAAATGTATTTTTGCCAGAACTTGTAACAGAAATTATGTCAGGACTAAGTGTATTTTGCATGAACTGTATGACTTATTTTTAAAAGCCCTATTGTATTCTACTTTTACATTTACATAAATATAAAAGATACATTTGCGATGGACAGCTATCCCTATACGGCTGCATACCTCTAATGAACTACTAAAAAGCGAAATGCTGGGTTGTAGTGTGTACCTTTTATCTCTACATCACCGTTAAAACTCATAAATAGTAAGACTGAATTCTCGGATGTGCGTCATTAGACTCCTGCCATGCCCATAAAGTGGTATTATTAACAATCACAAAAAATGGCAAAAGTCAATAAACTAGATAACTCGTATTCGGTGTAGGAAGTCAGACAGGAATGAGGCATATGTGCTTTTGTAATTTTTGAAAGTGATTGTGGCCTTTACTTATTGTATGTATTTCATGAGCTACAGAGCTATATCATATATAAAACTTATTCAAAACTACTAAAATTTCATTAAATAACTATCTAAAAAAATAACGTAAGAAAAGCAAGATTGGGAAAAAATAATGGTATATTAGGCTTGACATTTAACATGGCATGGTACCATGGAGCATTTCGAGTGATGTTCCATGTCTCTAAATTTCTTAATTCATTTGTGTTGGCCAAATTTGGTGAATAATGTTAGTAATGCATACATTGGGTTTGATGACTATGGATCATCTTTTGTGCGATTACTTACGAGCTCACATTGTTAATGCTTTTACTTATACATACTCGTACTTTATACATTTATATCGCAATTGCACAACCTAGATTCCATATACATACATACATACATGTACTGTTAAACAAAAAGAAATGTATTTACTAGATTGGGTATTTTCAAACATATATACAGACACACATACATATATATTTTATAAATTCATTCACATCTGTGGTTTTTGATTGAGTATAATTTCGACGAAATTGTAAAAATTATATTATACATGGATAAAATTGTGACCACATGAAAGATAAAATCCAAATTAATCAAAAGCTACTAAGATAATTTTATTAATTTAGTCACTGAGGAATCGATTTATAGTCTTTCTTTTATGGTATACGATTCTTTCTAAAGCATTTCTTTTTTCATTTTCCGATACAGTTGCAAGGTGGTGAAGATGGCTATGACATGAAGTTCGCCAAAAAAAATTACGACTGGAAATTTAGGGTATTTACAATCTTTCTTTAGTTTTTATTTATCTTTTCAAAAATACATACTTTGCTTTTTAAACAAATTTAAATGGAAATATTTGAAATTAACCATAAAAAAGTAAAATAATATATGTTGTAACTGAATAAGTATTTGAAACTAAATTAACTTAATATTTGGAATGTAATTTATAAAGAAATTCCGATTTGAAAATAATTATCTTTTGAGATAGCTGATTAAATATAGTATTTCATTAATAAGGTATAATTCATATATAATAACATACATATTAATTATTAAATTTTACAACAATAAGTGAAATAATCCAACCAAAAACTGCAGAATTGTTAACATAAATTTTTTTTACAGTTAAGCTCAAGTCCAATAATAACTAGTCCACTAGTAATAGAAAGCACCATCTATTTCTAAACAATGCGTTTTTTTGATTGGGGTGAATTTTTTGTTTGTGTTTTTATTTTTTTATGCATAAACATTTTATATAAAAAACGATTTTTCTAACATAAGTTCAAAAGCGATAACTGACGCGTACGATTCCGACCGTTTTTTCGATCTTCTTAATGCGTCGCGTCGTGCCGTGAAATAATTAGTGCACAATATATGAAACATTCTAAGAAGCAACCTAATGGTCCCAAATATACTATCAAAAAACTGTAAAGTATTTAAATACGAGTTAAACATTTGCGAAGAAATGGTCTGTCTATTATGGAGGAACTGGAAACTTGGATGGCAAGCCAGGAAGAGCACAGAGAAGAAAGCTATTGTTCTGATTTTTGAGAAGAAGCCACTGTCTAACGTATACTACCAAAAAATTCTTTAAAAAGAGATAAGATACTTATATCTCCAAATACAATACATGACAGACTTCGAAATCTCGCATCAAAACAGCAGTACTGAATCAAACTCTTACTTTGAAAAACAAATTAAAAAAAGTTTGCATTGGCCGCTGGAAAACATCAGCCGAGATTGGAGCAATGTAATATTTACCGATGAGTCAACTTCTGCACTGTGTAATCCCTTGAAACGTGATTGGCTAAAAATAGGACGAACATTTATCCGAAAGAGTTTTAAGAACCCTCTAAAGGTGCTTATTTCGCAGAAGACATGAATGTCGTTAGAATGATCAGCTGAAATGCTTTACGGCAAAAAATTACCATGATTTGATACAGCAAGAAAACAATGATTCGAAAGACAGGAACAGACTTTAGTAAGTTGAAACAAGAAAACCATATTGTTAATTTAAATTGGACATCACAGCCAGCAAACACCAATACAATAGAGAAAGTTTGGGCTTTAATGAAAGCCAAAATATCAATAAAGTATTTATGTCAACCAAAGATTTCATTTGGCTACTCCAACATACCTAGAGGTTGCCTCCTGCGGAATATGCGAAAATTTAGTTGTAAGTTTCCATCGAAAATGTCAGGCTTTAATAGACAACACGGGAGATTAGAGCCAGTATTGAATAAATGTTAGCTAAAACAAAACAATGTATTTTCCAATTTGTATGTAACCACATTTTTACAATTAAACTTACCTACACTTTGGGAATAAAACTTTATTTTTTGAATGCACTTTAAATTTGTAACACTTGTGAAATATTCTTAATTTTTTTTGTCTTAAAGAAATAAATTTTTATAATTAAACAAATGAAAGTGGAATAACTTTAATGAATAATCACTTATACTTAATCGCAAGATTTGTTATTATTAACCTGATTAAATATTAGTACAATGCATTGCAAGTAATAACTTGAGTAAAAATGCAGATCATTGCTACTTAATCCATCATATTTGATAACACGAATAGCAATCCTTTACTTTTCTGAGAGGCTATGTTCAAATAATTTGGAATTTCGGAAAATGAAACATTAAAAAATGGAAAACCAAACACGTTGATTAGAATTTAAAATCGTTAGATTGATATAAATTAAGTTGTAAATTCGTCGTGAAATTAATAATCCTGTGAATTAAATCTTTTATTCATCATAATTAGAATTCGATTTAGGTCAAGTGCGATTGTGTTTGATAATTTGCTGCTATTGTAATAGTAATTTAATAATGTCACTCTCATAGAGATCCTGGTCCGAGCTCCGGGACAGTCGAATTTCACAAGCTTCTCTTGAGGTGTCTTATGGTCGTTTTACATTTTGCAAAATTTTTAATAACTTTTTTCTACAATAACAATTTAGTCGATTTTTTTCTGTACAAATCGCGTTTATTCCTTCAACGTTTTCTAAAAATTGATCATTTCCATAAAACCGGGAGGGAACTATTATTTAACGAATCGAACCTTGATTTGCATGACCCAAATTTAGGTTATGAGTCGTGGAAAACCGATTTTTCCCCCAAATACGTTCGAATAATTACTTTCATTGCCTTATCTTTTATATTTTTACATGAAATTTAACAGAATGTTCTTCAATGTCATATATAATTACTATTGGCTTTTAGTAATAGAATTTAACCGTTTCATAAAAAATCTTAAACCTCTTCCCTAGTTTTACACGAATATATCCTACTCCTCACTTAAATTAAGTAGAAGGGGTAATGTTTTAACTACCATGAACTCTTATATGTTTTATTAAAATATAGTGACTTTTAATCATTGAATGAAAAGTTATTATTGAAATTTATTTTTTTTTAAGAAGATTAACCGTTTCAAAAACGTACAGGGGGTTATTAGTTATTGTTAGTACAGTGTAATATATTTAATTAAATAGACATATACATATGTATGCATGCATATTGTAGGTCATAGATCTCGTTTGCCCAATAATCTCTAAAACAAATTTGAATTGAAAAGAGTATTAAACAAATATGTACATATATAAAAAGCAAATGCGTAATCTGTTGCTTGTTTATTTTGCTAGTCTGCCCTAAAGGTCACATGGGAGATTATTATCACATAATCATTTACGTACTATGTATCAGTTTTCTTTGAATACATTCGCACTCTATGAACGATGCTTATTACAACTCGGGTCAATTTGGTATAAATTGTTGTATTATTAAAAGATCAGTTGTCATTCTTTTTGTTAAACTTTTGTCTTGAAATTGAAATTATAAATACTATTTTAATAATGTCAATTGACCAAGTAAATTCTTTACAGCAAATAAGTGCAAAAAGTAAATAATGCTGGAAAAAATCATACATTTTTTAAAGAGTGAAGATTTTGTAAAGATCAATTTTGGTAAATTACTCAGAAAGCACCCAAATCTTTATGTAATCAAACTCTGAAATTCGCAAAAAATGTAGACAACTACTCTTAACAAGTTGCCTCATTTTGACGTTTCCACCAACTTTTAATAAGTGTTGATACTATTTGATCTACAATACAAATTTGAAGAATATTGCGTCAAAATTTCAAGTCGATTTTTATACTTGCATTATGAACTTTTTACATTAGATTTCACAGTTTTAAAGCGGTTTGGCCACAATTCATTTCATATGATCCAGCATCAAATTATAAGTTGTCTGTTTTTCGAGACAGTTGCTATGTTCTAATAATATGTTGGTTTTTAATATTTGGTACTGAAAATTTGACTTAAAAAATATCGAATTTTCAGTACTTTTTGAATTTACCTCTTCTCGCCATTAGAGGTTATATAAATAAAATTCACAAAATTTCAAACAAAGTGATTGATTAGAACCTGAGATTTTCTAACAAACACTTCGAAAAAATGTTATTAAAGTTAAAACTTTCAATTGCATGTAATTTTTAACGTTATTCGAAATCGGAATTCATTTTGAAGAGATATTCTTGAATACTTAAAACTATTAAAATATTAAAAAATATAAGAGATAACGGTGGGCTTTATTTTTTTTTTGTTCAGATGTTTGCAACTACTACAAATAGATTTTCAATTTAAAGTCCATTTAATCACAAAAAGGGTATTATTAAAGTAAAACAAAAATTATAAAATTTAGAGTACAAGTTCTAAAAATATCAGTGAAATATCAAGGTGCTAAAATTCAATTTATTTTGTATTTTTTTATATCGATTTGTTTGGAGTTTCTCAACCGGTCGACCAACGGAAATCAGCAAGTCTTGCAGATGACCATTTTCCACTAACGCTAAAGCGTTTTTTTAATTTGCATAATATTATGTCGAATCTCTTTACCATGCTTACCTGATATGACTCCAAGATTTTTAGGTAAAAGTATGTGCTAGTCTAAAAATGAATTTTAAGGGACACATTGCATTTTAGACTATTAAAAGCACTCGAATGATGTGTCGTTACTTTTCAGTTTTTTATATCCCTCTTATTGATAGAATTTCCAAAATAAAGCCAATAAGTTGTTTATTAAGATCTGTGATAGCTTTTCGAACTACATTCAGGTAAACTCACCACAAATGCAGCAGAAAAAATCTTAAAATAGACATTCGTTTTTATTATTACAGTAACCTCGGAAAGATAACTGATATTCGGGGTTTGGTAAATACTCGCAGATAGAACTTCCAATTATTTACATTAAAATAAAGAAGTATTCTGTTATATTATTTAGTAAGAAATGAGTTAACGGAAATCCGTAGTGCATTGTTTTCAGTGCTCTGTATTGTAGAAATACTCAATATTCAGAAAATATGACCGCTTTATTTAATTTTCAGCGGGTATTTCAATATTTATTTTTAATCTTGTATAACGGATGCAAATGCAATATTTTGGTGGAATTTCAAAACGGCCGCTTCTTTTTCAGAAATAATGTAAATAATAGGTAAATTACCTACTTTACTTCCAACGACGTGATAATTTCTGGCATAAGTTGTGACCCTCAAATAAAGCAACTGATATATTTTTTTACAAAGTTTGCGCTTGGAAGGAGCTACAAAGTTATGGCATTTACTTCACGGGCTAGAAGATTATTGCTTGCAATATAATGGCTTACGAAAAAAGTCAAGCATAATAAAATAGTCGGATATGCAATCTTTTTGAACTCCAGATATCAAGATCAGAGAATCAAAGCCTTTAGAGGAGACTCTGGCTCAGACTATGGTGACGAGGGTGACAGCGATTTTGAAGACCTTGTAGAGCTAAACATCGTCAGCAGTAAGAATATCGAAAAGTGTGAATAACAAATAACCAGGTGTGAAAGAAGGCCCCAATTAAAAGAAGCTTCCCGGTAAAATATGGGCCGTATAGGACAGAATGTGTAATATGAATGATTACTAATTTTTTTTTTTAGCTCTTCGCAATGTGCAACAGTTGAAGAATGTCTAAAGGCCTTGTATGGCATAAAATATACCTGTTGTACGACCATTGTTTTATACTGGAAATATGGAGGTGGTCAATAGAATGTGTTAGGTTTGCAATTGTGCAAGAAATACTAAGCCATAGTCCCGGCCTATTCTCTTCATATAATTAATTCTTTCATTCATTTCCTGAAGTAAGAAAAATGACTTGGAAAAGCTCTCTTTTGATTTGATCAAGGCACGGATGAGTGTACGAGAGAGAATTGCGAAAATATGTCACATTGGCTCTATACTTCCAGAACTTAGACCCGGTCGCTGCATTTATTGTGGGTGAAATAAACTAGAATGGGGTAAAACATATACATATATAGATATATAAAGGGTGATTTTTTAAGATGCACTGAAGATAATTATTAAAAATAACTACCGGGATGATTATTTGTATGTGATGAAATGTTAATCTAAAAATTGTTTCCTAACGAGCGCAGTTCTAAACTCAAGTTTTTTTTATTAAAAAGTAGAGAGTTATTAAAATATTTTTATATTCTGAAATCAAAAGAGACGGTAAACACACTAAACTAGGTCTCTATAGAAGACTAGTCGGATAAAAAATAATAATACTGACATAAAGTATGAAATCCTAAAAAATACATGCTCATGTGCATGGCTTTGAAAATGCTGTAAATATTTCTCAGTTCTCTTGCTTATCTATTAGTGTGTTTTTTCCAATCCTAAATCATTGTGTTTCTTCCCGCTTTTGTATCAAGCCGTTCTTTTTTTAATTTCCTGGTATTATCACAATTCGCAGCAAAATAGCAGTATATATATGTATATACATATATGCAATTTATTTTAAATATTCTAGCAAACGATAAATATTGCCATCTGTATATGTAAGAAAAACTATTTTATGTTCAGATTCTGTCGTTTGGACGCTGAGGACTAGGTCAGTGACAAAAAACAATTTTACTAAGTAAAACTTAAACCATTACTTATAGCAACTATATATTTAGTTTTATGTTTGTTTGGACAATTAATTCAATATTGTTCATCAGGACTTTAGTCTCAGTACAATATGAGCGAATAGTTTTTGAAGTAATTTTATATTTTAAACTAATCGAGTTATACTAAATTGTATGCTTATGAATTTATTTATTTTTTTTTTATTTTTAATAGAGTCGTGCTCCCATATCTGCAAAATTAGTCGCAAATATGTTGTCTGTAGCTGGAGCTGACCATATCATCACCATGGATTTACATGCATCACAAATACAAGTAAGTAAAAGATTTAAATTTTCGACATTTCAACATTTTTTAGTAAACCTTGGCAAGCCCTGACTACTGGTTATAGTTGAAACAGATTACATATGATGAATTGGTACACTGAATTAGGATTTTTCAGTCGTCTCCGTCCTCGTCAACATAAATGCAAATTATATAGAACTATTTATATGGAAAATCTTAATACCGGCTTGATGCACGAAGTAATTAATAATTATGTTTTAAAATCTCGTAGGAATAAGTTAGTGTCATTTTTTTATGTTGTTAAATCAAACTCCTTTCTTTCAGCCTTTCGAATAACCCAAAACTAGTATTAGCGTAAGGCATTTCGGTTACCAAACATTACGAACATTAATAAAAAAACAAACTTTACCTAAAAATGTAAGCCCACATATTAATAGTTAATGTAATAATGTACACTTTTAACCCCTGTTTAAACCCCTTTTCACAAAAGTGAAGAGTTGTAACGCCTTTACAGGAGACATCCACCAAATCATTGCAGTAGCTGGATGTTGACCAAGTTTAACCCAAGGAACAAAAATTTTTGCGTCTTTTGCGTAGATTTTGTTGTTTTGCTTATAAAAAATTTCTTCAACATTGATAATTTTTTCATCTGTAAAAAGGATACTTTGATGACCGCTGACCGCGTGCCATTAAAGAAATATATAAATATACAAAAGGATTTTGTACAAGTTTGTCCACATTTTTATACCCTTGCAACATGTTGCTACAGAGTATAATAGTTTACTTCACCTAACGGTTGTATGTATCACCTAAAACTAATCGAGATAGATATCGGGTTATGATCATGATAGTCAGTTCTTCGCCGCCGTATTTGAATAGCTCTGCCAGTAATCCATCGGCCGCTGTCGCTTTGTTGTTCTTCATACAGGTAATTGTTATTCGAACTTCTTCGTCGTCTGGCAATGGAACATCTATTCCATCGTCATCGATTGGCGAATCGGGTTCGCCATCTCCAGATGTTATACTTTAACTGCCGTTCAGCAGGCTGGAGAAGTGTTCCCTCCATAATTTTAGAGATAGGCTGTCCGCTATGTCTAACTGTGACACGGAGTACAAATCGAGCAGAAAACCGTTTCGTTGTTGGTTGTGATAGTAGCTTAGTAACATCCCTGTGTCTGTTGACGGGCGTGCTTTGCTGTATAGAAGCGCTTCAACCGTTTGTTCGATTTGGTCTATACATAGATGCCCTGCTTATTTTAATCTCTGTACCAAAGTTGAATTAAGAGGAACGTGTGTACCGGTTTCAACAAAATTTTATTCAAGTTATCGTTTGCATCTGATTACGACTAAGATCTATTTATTCAGCTATTGTGTTCTCTTTTCCTAATTCTTCACGTAATTGTTAATTAAACCTCTTTTGAAATGTCATATATATAAATATATGTGTATGTGTATAGATGATATTATTTATGTATTTCAACGAGTTTTTAAATGATATATACTTTACATGGCTGATTTTGACACATCACAAAATGACATCTGGAATATCAAATAGAAAATATTTAGTAGTCAATGTTTTTGCTATTCGTCTCATTTTCAATATTATCAAAATTAAGAAGAGACTTAGGGCTGGAATTTTCAAAATTATGTTGCTTTATCAAACTTCGCACCGATACTTTTGCGAGTTGTGCACACAGTTCTTCTATGCGCTCCGCTTTAAGTTTTAATATATTTTCTAGATGAGCAATTTTTTGGTTAGCAGCATTCAAATAAGAGTCTTTTGCCTGAGATTCACGAATAGCGTTCTCGTAAATTGAATATAAAATCATTTTTTGTGGCACTTGAACGATCGCATCACCAATTTTTTTACTAACATTGACGGCAATGATATCATCGTTTTCCGACCAAGCTTGCTCTTGATCGTCAATTCTATCTGATTGTTTAGCTTTGCTTTGCATTTTTATATCATAGAGCAGCAATTCTATTGCTCCAGGCGTTCCTGTAGCTAATTTTTGTAACATGGATTTTGTTTGTTGTAGACCAATTTTTCCGAGAGCTTTAAAGTTGAGAGTTTCCCAATTATTTAACTTTAGTTGAGTGTTGTTTCGTGGAGGATAGTTATGCAAATCGATTAACTTGGGATACAACTTTTTCAATAAATTGGCAACTGGAACTGCATCCGAAAACTCCCGGTGCATTTTATTTGGATTAATTTGTTGATCAGTAAGCCATACTTTAAGTTCAGAAAGTTCTTCATCAGTTAATCTCTTTGGCATATTGAGTTTCGGATAAATAATGATTTTAATTTTAGAATTTAATTTATTAGATATATTGCTTTTTGATTTTTATATTTTTTTGAATATGTTATAAATGCCTCCTTTTCGAAATAAATTTAATAGAAAAGTGTATTTAAAATATTTTGAACATCAACATGAATAATATTTAACAATTTAACCTCGCGATTGTGATGTATGTACACAGCTATGTATAGTATAAATGTTGATTTTTATGTTCTTGCAGCATGTTGCTACAAAGTATAACAGTTTTGTTCACCCAACGGTTTTGTTTCACCTAAAATTCCAGATAGATGCAGTTATATACATATAGCTATATAAATGATCAGCTAAAATAACAAAATTCGCTCAAGATAAATCCTATAAGAACCTTTACAGACAGTGTTAAAATGGAGGAAATAGGAAGATAACCCCGCTCACTAAAAGCGCGATAAATCAATAACTAAATACGCTAGAGATATAAATAGTACACTTGAGATGATATGAGAGGGCTTTTTAGGAGCCGTTGCAAATATTTGACGATGGGCGTGTCACCCCCAGTTTTTTAGGTAAAATTACATATCTCGAGACCCGTCCGACCGATTTAAACCGAATTTGACACGATTTGTTCTACTCAAAATTCCAATGTCACAGCACGAAAGTAACAAAATTTTAAATTCTATCTGATTCTTTCACTTTCCAACGTACAAATAAAAAAACAATTAATATAACGAAATAAAACTTTGCATGAATAATACTCTTAAGGTTTGCCACTCTATGACCAAAAAGAGTTCAAGCCTCTAGCTACCGAATATTTGGTCCCTCGTATCTGATTACTTTTTACAGAAAATAACTGTCATTGTGCGAGATATATAATTGAAATTGAGTGAGAAAACTTTCCTGATAATAGTAGGCCTGTATGTTAAAAATGGGTTGAATCGAGCCTATACTTCCCTTAGCTCTCATTTACCTAATATAAAGATGTGAGTTATCTCAATGAAAATGAGAGGGCGTTTTTACTCATAACACTGCATCTTTATGCCTAAAATGAATAAAATCGGTCGAAAACTTAATCTAGCCCTGTATAACTAACTAGAAGATTTTCGAACATCCCGCTGACTTTACTCCATATGATTGGTGAATGTATTTGAGGTATTCTGATGAAACCCTGCTAGCATCTTATTAGTCATTGGCATATTAATTGTACGAAACATTTTTTAACACAAAGTTTTTCCAGCACCTAAGAAATTTTCGGTCTTTGATATTTGCAAGTTGCAATTGTATGAAATGTTCGAATACACCCGAACTTAGCCCCTCCTTATTTGTTTTTTCTGTTTTTCTTTAAAAAGTGGGTACTACTATTTTCGTGAACTGACTTAAGGCTCGGTTAGGCATGCCTAGCCCCAACTTTGGAGTATCTATATTAAACAAAAATTTCGATAGGACATTTTTTATATAAAATAGCTGGCATCCTGTTAAGGTGAAAACATGATAGATGATGGTAGAAAGCATCACTGCTAATTGTCTTCAGATGAAATTTGTCATATGCTTAATATCATTATTGGTACAGAAAGATTTGGGAAAATAAGTTAACTGAATCATGTTTTTTTATAAAAAAGATTAATTAAATATGTTTGTATGTTTATAGGTACCTAGTCTTAAGATTTTTTTTAATATTTTAAGGCAAGATTATTTATAGCATGAGTTGTTCAATTAATTGTAAAACTTGGGTGGTCACAAATACGAATAGATATAATGTACACATATAATACGTAAGTTGAATTGCTTCAATTTCAATTCAACTTAAATCGTAATAAGGCCATATATTTGATTTTTGAAATGATTGTTAAGTGAATAGCCTGTAGTTAAGTTCTAGTTCTTCTAAAAACTTTGTTGACCCGAATTTAACCCGGAGTACACAACCAGGAAAATTTAATTTATTCAGTATTTGTCTATCGTTAGCGTCATTCTATATGGTCAAAGACATTAAGAAGAATTTATGTATCTAATATAAGACTATGTAAGCCTCAGAAGCAAAATCGGAAAAACATTGGCAGTAACGAGAAAGTTATCTACGAACAAAGCAGAAGCACAAGATGACGACTTTTTTTGTGTTTAACTCACTGTCAGAGCAGCAAGAACAGCATTGAAATTGTTATCAATCTTAAGGGTATTAATTCGGTCAGCGACCTTAGCCATCGAACGTGTTATTATTAAATAATTAAAATACGCACACCACGTTTAGCTGCGATGTTGCTAACAAGGTTGCTGTTAAATATATTAGTTTGGAACTCATGGAGCTCTGTAACAAGTAATTTTTGAGAAAGCTTAAAACTTAGTTTCGAAACAATTACTTTTTGAATAAGATGTTTTCATTAAAGTTTGTTGCTAACGAAAGAAGTGAATTGATTTCACACATGTTTGAAATCAATACGTATATACCGTAGTGTGTTGGTCATTATTAAAACTATTAAAAGTGCGACAATTCGATAAACAAAACCGCCTTACACATTAAATTTTAGAGTAAATATGGTATGGTAGGAAAACAAACGAATCAATGTAAAAATTAGGCAGTGAGTGTAGCACCGCTCACTTTTAGGCGAAATCTCTAATTGCAGAAACTACTAGATAGGTTTCACAAAAAAGTGCCTCATTGAGCGGCACCACTTTACTTAATACGATTGAAATTGGGCAATAAACTCATCACTAGCTCCAAACACAAAATACGAAACCCTAGTATCTTCGGATGACTTTTTACCGTAAATATGGACCAATTTTTGAGTTATCTTAATGAAGTTCTGCGATCATCATAATGTGATATTATAGTTAAAATCTGTTCAGTACTTCTGCTATAATATAAGAGTTTTGTAACTAAACTAGACTTCTTTAGTTTGTTATCGAAAATCGGTAATGAAATCGGTTCATGAATTACCTCAGTGTAATGATCTTCCTTCTTAATAGAAATAAAGATAATTTGTGTCCCAACTAAAAATATAGCTTATCCTTTTATATAACACAAACACATCCTTAAGATTTACATAAAACATGTTTTTATAATTTTAAGGGATTCTTCGATATACCTGTTGACAATTTGTATGCTGAACCGGCAGTCTTAAAATGGATTAAAGAAAATATACCAGAGTGGAAAAATTCTATTATTGTATCACCCGATGCTGGTGGAGCAAAACGGTAAGTAATTTTAAATTAATAGGTGGACGAAAATTCAATGTTAAATTAAAATAATGTTGAAAGCACCTTCTTATATTTATTTACGGTAATATTTTGTACATGATCAAATAGCAAATACATAGATTAAATGATGAGGGTGTCACTTCTCGCTCTAATCCGTAATTTAGAATTGATTGCCGAAAATAATACATATAATAACAATAGAGTTGTGCGAAGCCTAAATTTTTAGACCAGATAATGTATTAAAAAATAATTAAATTCAGTTTTGTTTCTTTTTTAATCCCGAAATTCTTATATAAAATAAAATCGTATTACAAATTTACTTTTAAGTTTAGATATCACAAATTTTATGCATTAAAAAGTAACTCCAAGCATATTGTTAAAAATAAAAATGTTTTAGAATTACCACTTTTTCGCGCCTGCGTACTTTTGTATATATTCATATTTTTAAATTTTTGATTCTAGTTTGGGCTTAAAAATTTCAATATTTACTATTATATTAAAAAATAAAAAAAATCTTTTTTCAATTTCGATGTCTAGTTTTTAATCCAAAAATTGGGAATTTGAGAGTTCGACGATATAACCCTTAAATAACGGATCTTTGGAAGAAGCGAGTTAAACAATTATACTAATCAATATTTTAAACAAAACATAAGAACATAATATCGCATGATACATTTTATGCGCTTTTACACTAAGGGGTTAGGAGTAATCAGAATTTTCAAAAAATATTTTTTTTTGCGTTTTCTTTAAGTGTATTATCTTAAAAATATTCTCTAAAAATTTCACGTTGATCCGAAAATTAATTCTTGAGTTATTCGACAAATAACAAAGAGAGCTCGGGCATTTTAAAGCGCTAGTGTGAAACTTTAAACGCGTTTTTTTCAAAACTATGTTTTTTGAATTGGTAACAACTGTAACTCGAAAACCGCTCAGTAGATTTTAATGAAATTTATACAGCTTTTAGAATACATAATAAATTTGGGCCTGATCGAAGGAATTTAATTTTTCGAAAATTTCGATTTTTTAAGACCAATTAATTGTTGATTTTTTCGAAAAAATTTCCTGAGGCAGCCATTTTGTTATTTTTTGAAAAAAAAAGAAAATCCTTCGATTAGGCCCGAGTTTATCTATTTATAAAACTAATTTTTTTGTCCGATTGATTTTAGATGAATTGATTTTAGATGAATCTCCAAGGATATTATGGTTGTCACTGCAAGTAACTTTTTTGGAACAGGGTCAACACAAACATTTATAACTTTGGAAATTAATTTTTTTTTTGAATTTTCGTGACTTCAAGTCAACACATTCTATAATAATGCCATGTAAAATAACACGATTTAATAGCAAAAAAATACTGAAAACTCTCATTTTTTCGTGTTTCTGACTACCCCTAACCCCTTAAAACTATTTGATAATTTTTTTTAAAGAATTGATCTTCCCCCATTAAAAATATAAGTCAGATTGTGTAGTAATATTATAAATGCTTAGTCAAAATTCAATTGTATTTTCAGTGTGACATCTATTGCGGACCGGCTGAATGTTGAGTTTGCTCTTATTCATAAAGAAAGAAAAAAGGCTAACGAAGTAGCTTCCATGGTCCTTGTCGGAGATGTGAAAGACAAAATTGCTATTTTAGTAGACGATATGGCGGACACTTGTGGTACTATCGTACATGCTGCTGACCGGTTGGTTGAGGCTGGTGCACTCAAGGTAAATAGGAACTATTTTGTTCAAATTATTATTGAATGCCTTTTATATAACAGTATTAGTCTATAGATCATGTACGTCGTTTCTGCTTATCATACTTTAATAACCAATCTGTATGTTTATGCTGAATGCAGAAATTGCAACGAGTGGAAAGGAAATAAACGATAAACTACATTTTAGTCTATCACTTTTTTTTCCAACCTTAATTGATTCAAGGCATACTATACATGTAGACAAACTTTTACAGCTGGATTGGAAATTTTATTTATTATTTATTTGATAGGATATCTTTACGAAATCCGGCATGTGTTATTGCTTAAGGCAAAGGTACAAATTAATCAGATCGAACCTCTTTAACATTAACATATAGCTGTCATACATCAGATCAATATGACAGATCAAAATCAAATTCTTGTATATGATTAAACTTTATTATTTGTGGAGGGTATGATAGCTTCGATATAACCGAAGTTAACTTTTCTTGTTTATTTAATCCTTTGTCGTATATTTGTACGCTATCAACCGAATTCGAAAAAGTAATAAACTAAAGAAGAACAAGTACGGAAGAGCTAAGTTCGAGTATAACCGAATATTTCATACTCTTGCAAGTTGCAACGATTAAAGCTAGAGAAGTTCCTTAAGGTACATAAGGCTTGTTAGTTATACGGCGTTTTACTTTATATTAGGTATAAATGTTGACTCAATTTAACCCAATTGTAACACACAATTTCTATTATACATAATCAAACACATTGATCGATATTTATTAAATCTTACACATTAAAAAAAGTTTTTACGCTCTGATTAGGAAGAGTTGGAAGCAAATAATACTCAAGAAAACTTTTCCTTTTTTGTTAATTCTTACTCTGAGCTAGTTTCATATTGATTTTTTAAATAAGTAATTATTATATTTACAGGTTTATGCCATTTTAACTCATGGTATATTTTCGGGTCCGGCGATTTCCCGTATTAACAACGCTTGCTTCGAGGCTGTCGTTGTTACGAATACAATACCGCAAGATGGACATATGAGGGACTGTCCGAAAATTCAGGTGTGATTAGTATTTGTATATATACCGTGTACCAGCTAACTTTTTACTTTTTCAGTGCATCGACGTTTCGATGATGTTTGCCGAAGCTGTTAGAAGGACACATAATGGCGAAAGTGTTTCATATCTCTTTTCAAATGTTCCATATTAATACCTAATTATGAAAATATCGTGCAAATGTCAGTTACCGTTACTCGCATATGCTTTTCTTTGCAAATTAGTTTTATTTGAAAGCATATTGTAGTTAAAACTATCATTTTATCCAAAACTATTTAGAAGAAATATAATGTGAACACTTGTTAAATTTATTACCAAAAATAATATAACTTGTTAGGAACCCCAACCACTCAAATCTTAGTTTTGCATAATATATATAAAATACCTTAAATCTTTAAAATAGTTCTCCAATATCCACTCAGATTTTGTTAATTCCTATTGAGTTGTATAACAATCGACTTAAATAAAAAGTATAATTAACAAACATGAACAATATTTTCTAATCTTTTTTTATTGCCGATATGAGAACTTTTTAATTAAATTTTGAAAATGATTGCTACAAATATTTGTCAACATTATACTTTTTTTATTTAATTATGAAATATTTTGCCTTTCAACATAATTGAGTATAAACTAGGCTATCTTTTAATTGGGGTCAACAGGACACTATGCTAAATTTTACTATAATCGGTTCAACAGTTTACGAGTTCCTGCAAAAAGCAGCACTACATTATGTATTCGGGCAGGACTACATTACGTTGTAACCAATACTAACAACCGAAGTGGTCCGAACATGAGAAACAACATAGTTACATTAATATTGCTATGTTATAGGGCCACTGAGCACACTGAGGCATAACTTCAACTCCATGTATTTTACACAACTTCTTTGCGTACTTGATGATATTATAACCAGATAAACATTATATTCCATCAGGTAACATTATCTTTATCCATGATGTGTTCATAGCTACCCCCTATCACGATTTTAGAGCCGCCATGTTTAAAGGTTTTTGTTTTATGTCAGAAATTATATTCCGTGTTAGGGGAACACGGACGCCGGCCGAAGTTTTCAAACTTTCAAATAATCCATTTTGGATTCATCTAACTACAATATATTTCGCCATTTACCAACGGAGCAGCGAACATGATCAGTAATTTTTCAGAGGGTCACACTAAGACGATCCCTTAAAGTATGCCACTTTATGACCAAAAAATGTCCAAATCAAACCAAAACTGTTGAAGCTCGGTACTTACGAATATGGGGACCCCGCTATCTATATGTCATTTTTGGCTGAAAATTTCGATCAAGATGCCAAAAATGCTCTGAATCGAGTCAATGCTTCCCTTAGCCTCTATATACATACCTAATAAGAAGATTTTCGAACTTCCGGGTTAAAAGCTCCACATATGTATATCTGTCAATCCACATATATCTGTTATATTAATAAAATTGAGAGAGCGTGTTTTGATCATTACAGTGTATCTGTGTGCCTAAATTTGATAAAATTGGGTGAAAACTGGACCAAGCCTCCATACAACTAATATCAGGATTTTCGAACATACGGGTAATTTTACTCAGTATGTGTGATGTCGCATGTTAATAATATGTGGTTTTGGCAAAAATAGATAAAATCGAGTCGATACTACTCCAACTCACATATGCTATGTGTAATGATTCTCGATTTTCTAACAAATCTTTTGCCGAAAATGTCGGTGAGTGTATGAGCTATATTGGGTTGTCAAAACAGTCTTGCGGTAATTTCGCTAGTTGGCGCTGAAAGCGCGTAGTTCTAGTTTTATTCGTTGCATCGGGTCATGCTATACCTTTTTGGAAAGCTCATTTCACGTGTTTGATTGATTGTCGTTTCTTTTAAGTCGTTCGTGAGTTATAGCGTCGCAAACATGGGGCAAAATAAAGAGAATTTACGGCATATTTTACAGTACTACTACGATAAAGGCAAAAATGCATCTCAAGCCACCAATACAATTTGTGCAGTTTATGGACCCGATACAGTTTCCATTTCCACCGCACAACGATGGTTTCAACGTTTTCGTTCTGGTGTAGAGGTGGTCGAAGATGCGGCACGCCCCGGAAGGCCTGTCGTCGAAAATTGCGATAAGATCGCAGAATTGGTCGAAAGAGACCGGCATAGTAGCAGCCGTAGCATCGGTCAATAGTTGGACATGAGTAATCAAAAACTCATTTCAACTTCAATAAAAAATAAATAAAATTCAATAAAAAACCCGCAAGACTTTT
This sequence comes from Bactrocera dorsalis, assembly GCF_023373825.1. NCBI lineage: Eukaryota > Metazoa > Arthropoda > Insecta > Diptera > Tephritidae > Bactrocera > Bactrocera dorsalis. The sequence goes on along the minus strand of NC_064307.1, from coordinate 25,918,315 downwards.
TTGACAACCCAATATTAGGTATAAGGGGCTACAGGAAGTATTGAACCGGTATACCCATCTATAGCATGAAGACATATTGGGTTTAATCATTGAATCCGTTTCGTTCGAAAAACCTGTCAGTCCGAATGAAACAAATTACGTTGAAATCATTGAAATCGTATCAAAAACAAAATTTTCAATGAAGTTGCTCTCACTTATCCTCTCGATAAAGTACATTCGAGAATTTTTGTTGAAATTTATCCGTAGATGAGTGAGTTGCGGATATTTAAAAAAGGTATTTTTGTAAATTTTTATATCAACAAAATACAATTTGAAGCACATATACAGTATTTCCATATTTAAAGGATTTCATACAGATGGAAAAAGCTAAGAAAAATTATCACGCGTTTATATTATCGGCCGATTTTAAGTTTGCAATTGAAAAAAAAAAATCCAGAATAGTGGGTCTTTCAGTCCTGTAACTTTTACATTAATTGAAGGTTTAAAAGGAATTCAAAATTTTGGATGCTGTCCAGTAAATGTAACAAATATTTCGGATGACAGCTAAAAGTCCCAGAAATAAGAGACCAATTGATGCAATTTATTCCCTGACCAAGCAATGGAAACTATTGCAAACACTGATACATCATTACAAAACACAAAATGAACAAAATAACTATTCAAAAAGAGATAGAGGAAACTATTTCAGAAGTTCAAAACATGCTTATGAAAGATCGCGATGCAAAATTCTTTCCACATCGATGTCGATAATACAGTTTACTTATGGTAAAGTAGGTTATCGACGGTATCAATGATTGCATGAAAATGTTCAATCGAAAATTGTTTCCGTATCGAATTCTGTTTCGATGCGGAATGAATGATTGGACCCATTGCCACGATACCTCACACATATTCATATATACATATATGGTATAAAGTAACTTTAAAAATACATCGGTTTAATATAAGAGATTGACCCGTATATATTTATATCTTAATTGTGAAATATAATGTCAATGACGTATTTATTTAGTAAGTAATCACATTTTAAGTGCGTTTCAATATAACCCTTATGTGGGGAGTAAGCGTGGTTACAAATTCACCTAATTTCAAGCTGTCAAAGTAGGAGTCAAAATGATTTGCCCTAAGAAAATTGGTTTGAAACAACTATAATGGTTTGTGCGATATACAAGTATACACATATGTATATATATGATATATATTGTATACATTAAACCAATTAAGGGTGGAGCCAAGCCAACTTTGTTCAACCTACAGTTGCTCGTTACTGCTACAGCGATCTTTCAAATAAGGTTTCTTTATTCGGGAGCTTGGTTTTTAACCTTTACCGGGTTTCGTGTAATGACATTTTGTGGGCGTGGCAATGGTCCGATTACCCCTATCTGCAATACCAACCTCCATCAGGTGTCAGTGAACATATGCTCCATATTTATCACCGATTATTTTTACGTGATACAAACAACCGTTAAGTGCACAACGCTATAATACTCTGTACCGAAAAGTAGCGAGAGTATAAAATAGTAGCATAAACCAACAATTAAAGGTTGATAAAATTAGCGTTCGTAATCAATAAAGAAAATATATTAAAAATTTGTAAGAGGTTTTAATTAATTAATTTTTGATAAATTTCAGTTATAGGAGAAATTCAGAATTAAATTTTAAAATCATGACATAGATACATACATACATATGTTGTCAGTTTCATGTGAATGACTTTGTCTCCCTAACTATTACAACATTTCCAAATGATTAATAATAATTTAAATTCGTGTTTAACACGACAAATTCAGATTTAAGTAATAAATAAATAACTATAATGTGAAAGTTTTCAAAAATACGATTAATTATTTTTAAATAAATATCAAACCACGCTAAACAATATTTTTGATAAATTCTTATTTCCATAAAATATGTGTTTTTATAAATAAAAAGGAAGCTAACTAAACAAGTTCTCTGTTGCCTTTTCCAAATCCCAGTTTTCTTTCGACAAAACGGCCCGCGCATCATGTTCATCAATTCCCATATCTTTTAGGCGTTGAATTTTCGAATCACACTCAGTAAATTTGTGGGGACCTTTAATTAAAAAACATACCTTGTACATAGTAGTCAGATTTATATATATTATTTACCTCCAGCATATATATTTGTCCAATGCTTAGCCGTCATAAGAAACAACTGGTATTTGTCTTTATATTGATACGCTACTACTGCGTCTTGTGGATCATCAGGTTCGGCAGCAGCCAACAATGCTTGAAGTGAAAGTAAAACCGTACGTAGTGTCATTGCAGCGGCCCTATAAAAATTTTACAAACACAAACACTTTTTTTGTTAAGTTTAACGTATTATATTATTTAAACATAGCCACAAACATTCTTTAAACATACATATTCTATGTATAGCTATTTGTAAACAACAGCTAAGCATTTCTTGAGACCAAGCTGTTATGAATTTATGTCCCAAATGTGAACTAGATGAAATGTCGATTCATTTGATCGGTTTGAACTTTTGGATTAGTCCGTAAATGCACATTTGCCCAATATATACGGCTCGGTTCAACATCTTTGAATACTATATAAATATGTGTGTAATTTTTAAGTTTCAGGAAAATTTGTACGTAAGTGGTATAGACTGTGGTAAGTATGCAAAAATTCAACTTATCCCCTAAGTCTATCGTGTAATGCAACTGGCGCATAGTAGCCGGTCTACTGACTTTGGCTACTATAACATTATTTCATATTTTGTAATGAAATTAACTCAACGGAAATTGATATATCGACCAGATCAATGTCAACACTTATTCGAGATGATCTCCACATAAAATCCTACCGTGACATTTCTGGTGGTCACTATCCAGTTGCTGTAATGATATTTTTGAATGGATCGTTTTGGATTTTCGAGAAAGTGGAAGTCCAGATTTGAATCAACCGGACTACAGTTTGAGGTTTGCGTGCTGATATAGATCGATCAATGATCGAACCGTTTAAGGACTTGTGTAAAAGGAAACGTTTACCATTTCGAATACGATTTGAACATCTTTCGTTATTTATAGTATATGTATTATTGAATAAAATAAACTTTAATAAAAAAAATATTGCGGATTAATTTTCCATTTATGGCTGCACTAAGTTGAAATACAAAACTGCTTATTTAACGAAATAATAAAAAAAAATCTTAAAATATCAGACTAAAAAGTTTTCACTGGGTGCCTTTACTTTTGTGCTCACATACACAATCAGTTCAGTTCAAAAAGCAATTGATACTTTCGTGGTTTCTACGTTGAAATATCGATTAAAAGTACGTGGGAAACGCATTTACATATACTCTGAACATACTCAAAGAACGTTCGGCAAGCAATGTCCTGCCGACCATTAATTCAAAGCATTGCTCAATTTTGTGCAAGAATTCGTAACGCGAAACGTAAATAAACAATAGCTTTCATTTAAATTTAAACACGTTCAGATTACACATAAATATATTTGAACGTTTGTGGTGAAATTATTAGATTGCTAAATAATATTGATAATTTTGATGGATCTAAAAAATTGCTTCCTAAAAACTAATAACTTATAAGTTATAAGCCTTTAGGCACAATTATTAGTTTAATGCTATTAATACAAGCTTTTAATTTTTTAAAAAATATTTCGCAGCAAAAAACTATGAGACGAAGTAAATATCATTTGCAAATCACATTTTTATAAAATATTTATGGAGTAACGAAATAATTCTTCAAAAAAATATTGCCCTGCTTAAATACTTTATAAATACATACTTTTCAAATAATATTAAGCATTAAAATTTCTGTCAAAAGGAGGTGTAGGAGCTGCAGCCCTTTCCGGTTTGGCTGAAATTTGACAGTAAGCGTCTACGAGAGTGTACGATAGAAAAACTCTTACTATTATTCCTGCGATAGTGACATCATCTAGCTCTCATATAACAAGAGATGGTAGTAATACGAAATAAAAAATTTTTAAGTGTATAGCCGTCTAGCGGTTACCATACTCGCATAAGTAAGTATAATAGACTTGCTGTATTAAGTCGTGGTCTAATCTAATCTAAGGTTAGCTTTGAGACGAAACAACTGCTAATGTTTTGTGTTAAAAGCTAAAATTTGATTAATGAGATGTTGGCCATAAGAAACATTGAGAAGGGGTGAGGACATATTCTTTAGAACCATACTTCGATTTTCATATTCATCCTCATTGCCGAGAGTTTTGATTCATTAATATGAATTCGGTGCTAAGACGATCAAATGTCGCAAATTGTTGAGTGTTTAAGATACTATATAACATCAATTACTTTAGAGTTATTTCGGTAGGTGTTTTGAAAACTCAGCTCGAACCGCGAGAATTTTATTGAGTAAAGAATAAATTATTTCCATGTTATAATTAGATAATAAATTACTCACTGTCAATATTATAACATGTGACTTATGCACTAGTTAAATAGCATATTTTAAGTATTTTTTTGTATAAACTATTGCATACTAACCAATTGTCTTTCAAAATATCCAAGCAAATTGCACCAGTAACCGAGGATATATTGGGATGCCAGATTTTTGTTATAAAACGGACCTAAAAATTGATAGAAAACAGTCAAAAAAGTGTCCAAAAAGCAGATGAAAAGAAAATAATTTAATAAGTATAATGTACTTTACATAATTGTATTTATAAAATTTGTAAATAACACTCACACAGCCTAACGATATTACGAACAAGCGGTTTAGGTACTTATTGAAAACACAGCAAATGTTCAACAGAGAGAGTATCTACCAATCTTTGCTTAGATAATGTTTAGGAGTAGTCAGAATTTCATTTCTTCTAAGTATAATATCTTCTCTTACAATTAAAAGCATATTCGGCAAATACATATGGGGGTATTTGATTATTAGCAAACTATTTTATTATTTTTGATTATTTATATACTAACTGCTGGTTTTTTAATGAGGGTCACAAAATTATTATTATTGTTTTCCAAATGTAGGATCCAATGACAATTCAAAACATTACTTAATGATACTAAGCTTTTGCTTTTATAAAACATAATAATATTTATATCAGCAAAAAATTTAATTGTAATTTCTTTATGTTTCTGACTACATCTATGTAACTCCATGTGTATACCAAAGCAGTTTTAAATGTTCCATATTGCAATCAGTTTATATTTTGCAAGGGTGTTGTAATGTACATATTAGCTTTTTATGTTTGGTGTAATATGAAACAAGTGGTTAAAGACTATCATAAAATCATCGAAAAATTTTAAAAAATATGAAAGCGAAATTGAGTCCGTTTAGAGACTTTTACTGAAAGTTAAGGCTGCCAAAGATGTCGTTTGATTAACCTTTCTAACAATCACATTTAATAAAGGATATAAAGGTAGTTAGGATAAGAAAGCAGTTTGATTAGCACCACGCGGTTGTTCTCTCATTAGTTGAGTTTGATCGATTAGTTTGTACGTGAGCTATAAACTACAGTTGTTAGATGTCAGCAGTACCGACAAATAAGCAGCTTCTTCCGGAGAACGTGTGCAAAACATCAGGTCGGTACTTCAAAAACTAGTCAACTAGTTCAAAAACTAGTTCAAAACGAGGCAAGTTCGCATATATAAAGACGGACCGACTGACGTACACGGCTAAATCGACTCAGCTCTTCACACTGATCCCTTATATAAAATATACACTTTATAGGGACATTTCATTCGTAACAAACTTACCCTCTTTTCAGGGTATAAAGAAAAATTAGTAGTATTTGAAAATGAAGTAGAGGGTAGATAGAGATTTCAAATCAGAAAAGCTCTATTTTGGGAAAAAAAAAACATTTAAAGAAGAAGCTTGGAATAGCCTGCAAAAATCAGACTAATTTTTTCACTATTGGAAATACATACATATTTTTATCATCACGATATTTGAATCAAATGAAATTATTAACTCTCCTATTATATTGGGCATTTCGATTTCTTTAATATGTAAAAATCAATTTTTTGAATTTAATCTTTATAATTACTTTGGGTGGATTAAATGGATATGTTTCCGGGACTTTAATCTCTAAAACAAATTTGCCACCCTCATATGGCGTGTCTGGTGGACCAGCAATTTCTCCTCGCAATTCTGTCCAGCTGTCATTGATTAGCTCAATTTTTATAGAACACTGCACAATCTGAAATGAGTTATAAATAAAAACTTGTTAGATAGAATATTAGTATCACAAGCTATATGATATGCAGACGTTAAAAAAAATTCATAATTCCAAATGTAGCTTTGTTGTAAAATTTGTCGAAGCACATTTTTAATTAAAGTAATGACTACTCTTCCTGTGTGATTTTGTTATTTATCATAAACAAGTTGGTTTTCTAATATGTTTTATTTTTAAAACAAGAGCAACATTTGATCTAATCAATTATTTTTGTGTTTCATATTAAAAATGCATTATTAGTATTTTTCTCACGATTTCATAGTGTGCAATGTAGCCACGTTAGCGATTATTGCAGGATGATTGCTTATTTAACTCATGCTATATTTACAAGACCAAGCCCCCAAATGTATAAAATAACTATAGGTACAACTATTAAATTCGTTCTTTAGGAGTAATCAAAACAACTTCAGTTATGGGTAGAGAATATTATTTACAAAATATTCCAAATCAAGAACTGCATAATTTTTACGTTAATTAAACTTTTATTATTAAAGATATACGTTTGAACAAAGCTATATGTATATTGTTTGTAAGAATATATTTACGCACGTATAATAAAAACCTCCTTAGTTCTTCGAAATGTATATAGAACTAAGAAAACGGTAAAATTTAGACTCACAATTAAAAATGATGGGATATACAAATGTAGGTTAAAAATAAGTAAGTACTTATCATATGGGAATTAATAAAAAGAAATACAAAAAAACATCTATGAGTCATAGAAGACAGTAGATAAAAAATTTAACTGATAACATTTATTATGTATGGTAATCATAAAAATATGAATTAAGAAACAACTCCTATTATTATTTATAAACCAAGTCCGGAACATAACATCAAGTTTTATATATGTAAGTGTATTAGCCCTAACAGACGAGCAAAATTAATGCGCCTTAAGCAACGCTAATGCGCATTGAAATTTTAAGACGACAGACGGCAGACTTGTGCATTTAAACAGATGATAGTGAAATTTGTGTATTTATTTAAAAAAAGAAAAGTTAAATAAAAATTAATAAGATAAATTATTAATAGAAATTTTGGTATTTTTGGAATATCAATATAAATTTAACAAAAAAAAAAAATCATTTCGTCATTTCTCGAAGTTAGCACCCAAAATCGAAATATTTGTCTTCGATTTGTAAATATGTATACACGAACAAACATAAACTCTAAAGTTATAATAATACCAAACTTCCAAAACGAGGTATCTTTTGAAACATGTTATTATTGTTTTTTTTTTTTGAAGAATGGACTCTAATTGCTTATAACATACATATGTACATATGTCATATAGTTTGACGGAAAGATGTTATACCTTATTGAAATAAGAGAGAGGTATATATATTTATGCCCATATTTTTACTGTTTTTGTAGGTTACATGCTATAATAAATAATGATGATTGAAATAACATAAAATTCGAACTTCGAAGGCAAATATTTTCATTTAGAAGACTACCTTCGAAAAAAAATGGTTTGGTTCAATACAAAAAAAAAAGTTTTCGCAGCATACCTAAATCGAATATTTCGAACTTATACATTTAAATGCCTATAATCTGAAAAAAAATTGTTGTTTACCAATGGAAGTAAGAGCAAAAGTATAACACTTAAGCAGAAATATATTGAATTGTTGTAAAATAAAGTAGAACATTTTGAGACATTAATAATATTAATGATGGAGGACGATGATAGGATTATAATTGAGCAGTACTGGAATACATATTTCTAGATATTTTGTACTCACGATATATGTACATTCATAGATGAGTATAAAATTAACCAAAAAACTAAGCTCATAAGTTTGGGTATATGAGCGAACAAGGTACGTATGATCGAATTATAACTAATTTTAAATGCTACATTTATTTTATAAGTTTTTATATCAAAATAATAAAAACTTAAATAAAAAACTTCTGAGATATGGAAATTAATGAAAAAGGCGCGAGTTATGGCCACATTCGTTTGATATCCAAGCCATCGCCTTAAATATAAGTGTATATTTACGTCATCTCCAACAGGTCAGTGCGAGAAAATAACAAAATCTTACTAATTTATATTCACTTCACATTCTTGAAAACTCCTAATATAAATTGACGAGTGGTACCTGCAGAGTACCCCTTAAAGCCGAGCCGAGCACTTTTTCCATTTACGCAACACGCACAGTTACGTTCTGGTGGGCTTTGAGCGTCCACTCTGCGGGTACATAACTTATTCGAAATATATTTCCAGAATGGACAGTTAGACCCTCATCTCATTGACACCGTCCTTAAAAAGTAGTGCATATTTTAAACGAAAAAAATTTATAATATTTTGGTACACTTTTCATTGCAGTATTTGTTGAGGAACGTTATTATGATCGATGTAATTTGAAAATTTTTTTTGTTTAATTTCAAGTTTCCAATTTACTACAGATGCACCTACCCTAAGATTCCCTTTACTATCTCTAACGCAACATGTGCAATATAAAAAGGAAACATCCGAATATTGTTCCTCAAAAAAATTTAATATTATGTTATACTTACTTCTTCACTTCGCATAACTTCTTTGAATTCCCGCTTTATACGAGAAACAGCCATGTTTGCCATTTTGTGGTATCAAATTTAATATATCCTGGCTTACTATTTTTTTTTTGTTTCGCGCTAAAGATATTCGTATTTGGAACTGTTTAAAATTTACTCAGTTTACAATTTTGGTTAATTTTGACCTTTATTGAATTTTAGCTAATTGTATGAGGCGAAATGTCAAATAGACAAAATCGTTTTTAATCGATATATGTAATAATGTTGGGTAAACTTTTAATCGGTTTCAAATTTAACGTTGCCAGAGTCTATGAACCTTCACACGCAATCTAGTACATTATTCTGAAAGGCAGCTTTGGTTAAATACACTTCCTTGAAAATAAATAATAATAATTAAATATGAATGGAAAGAGAATATTTTGACAATTATCGGCTGTCGAACTCAGCCCATATTGAAAAAAAAATCCTCCAACTTAAAAAACTTCTCAAATTTCCGACCCACATTCATTTATACTGGAATGATGCACCTACCTGTTGAAGTCTTTTGCGCCCCGTCGTCGAGTGCAATAGATAGACATAAGGGCTTACCCTCAGCAAGGAGGATTCAATTAATGTCAACAGCGTTACCATTACATATGTACATATTAAATATTTGTTTGTGTATCGCACATAACTACTAGGCGACAGGAAACCAAGCTTCTTCTATCCTGAAACCAGGATAATCTCTTTTCGAGGAAAACAGAAATTTCACATTTCAATTGTGATAAAACTATTATGGCTGCGATCCTTGGTCATAGTTTCATACTTAATCTTGTTACAGAACTCGATCTAGATTGCCAATGTGAGCACGTAAAGAAAATCTATGTGACGATGGGCCAATAGTGAAGAATGGGCCAAAGGTACAGTAATCGACAGTAACAACGGCGAAATCTATGTATTCAATCACTGCACTAAAAGTAGCTTGACCTGTATTACCAGAATTCTGTCTTCCAGTTCCAAAGTGTTACCGCTCTCACTTTGTCGGGAGCCATAGCAGAGTCATAGCATATAAAAATGTACAAGCAGAGAATGTAAAGTATGTTTTACATTCTCTGGCCTAGCGTTGGTCTCACTGAGTAAGGTTACGTAAGGTGGTCAGTGGCAAAATGTCATTAACTCATATAAGTAAAAAATTAAGGAAAAGAAAGAAAAGTTTGCCCGCTTGGGGATACCGAGAATACAGTTCCCTTAAACTGTTGCAGGCCGTTAAGTTCCTTTAAAGGTTGTTTAAAGCAATGGACACTAGAGGAAAACCAGCAAGTTAAAACATATCACAAAAATTATTTGGTATAGTGTTGATAGTGGGTAGATCAAACGGTTTCTACTTTTAAGAGAGAGAAGAAAAGTAACATTGTAGTCAACATTATAAGTAATTTACCCTTCAGATTCCATTCCGTCAAAAACTTAGTAAAGCAATTCAAAATCAGGTATATTTGTAATAAAATATTCAAACTTACCATATTTTGAATAAAATCATTTTTAACAAACTTTTACTTCTTTTCATCTCCAAAAAATAGTATGAAAGTTAATATTGTAAAAATATTATTATTTTATTTTGTGTTGGTTGGAAATAATATCCTTCCCAGTAATAGCATATTGCAAATTATTACAAAGAGGATATACATACATATATCACTGTTGGACTGGTGATAAATTTAAGCTTCGGTGATTTTCTTTTACAAGTACATACATATATCGAATATTCTAAGATTTTTCCTTCAATTGTGCTCTAGAATTCATAGTACTTGATACAAAAATAGAGTACATCATCAGTTTTGCTAGTTGTTAATTAAAAAATTAAATTGATACAGATGTTTGAAAATTGCCTATAAATTTCTTAACATATTGAAAATATATTTAATATAAATTAATGATAAAGTCGGTTATTTATATTTGTGTTTTCCAATAGCAGACGCTGATGAACTACTAATAGGGTTTGAGGAAGTTCTATGCTTTAGCTGATCCTTCCATTCGGCTTCTAGACGCACATAAAAGCCCCCAACCGACCCACATGGAAGAATGCACTTATCCAATCCATAATTTTTATTTATTTGAATTACAACGTTTTTCAAAGCCTTTTCTTCATATTCCCGCTGGTGGTCTTGATTACTACGAGCAGATAGTTCTCCAAACCAATTACGACCGGAATTTAAACTAAGTCTTGTAGAATTTAAAAATGTACAAATCTTACAATACAAATGTTACACATTGAGGCTTACTTTTTTTTTAATTTCTTTCTAGTCAAGGCTTCTGAACCTGCCTTCTCTGATTCGCAGCCGTCACTGCTAAAATCAATTTCACAATTTTTAGTGTTATTTTTCTTGCTTTGACAATCTATATTATAAGTTGTTTCGCTGGCACTGCTGTCACTGCAAGAATCGTAGTTGATTGAAAGATCGTGCTCCATATGTCGAATAGATTTTGATGATCGTTCTTTAAAAACTTTATCATAAAATATTTTCAAAATTGATCAATTAAAATAGTTTTACCTCCTACATCCAAAGCAGGTAACAATCCTTGTCGGCATTGTTGAGGAGTAAGTGGCACTCCCCCCCAAGAAGGAATTTTTTCCGGATTTCTCAAACTTTCGCTTGGGGGATCAGAAAGTATGCAATTGTCAGATATGATTTGGATTATTTGCAAAATCTGGCGCTCTCGATCAGTCTCTGCAAGCACGCTATGCTCACGAAAATGACATCCCTTAAAAGTAATAAATATTGTATTATAAAACAAACAAAAAGCAGCCGGAGATTATGTACTCTCGCAGTCGCAAGGATCAAAGGCTAATTTATTTTAAAGCTTTTTCAAACATGTTCATATATATATATAGTTAGTATCATATTGTTAATATATACAGTAGAAATAATCAGATGCAGTTTAAAATTGTGATGTATGGGAACTAGGCGTGGTTGTTATCCTATTTCGTGTAATATTTTTTTAACTGTTTACGTGTATTTTACTGTTAATGGAAACGTGTCCACTTAATTTCACATAAAATATTAAACATTTTTAGCAACCTAAACGGTTTAAAGTCAGGTGGAAAGGGTATATTGGGGAAAGAAAAGGTCTGGGCTGATTGCGTTAATTTTTGACATCAAGAATTTATTTTCAAGCAACTTTATAAATATATAAATATACGCGTATATACAGAGTAAAGAATGTTTCACAATCCTGAATATCGGTTATATGGGAGCTGAGGTAATTTTTCGTCCGATTTTATCATTTTTGTACACAAAGATGCGCAGTTATTAGAAAAGCACGCTTACACATTTGCCGATTTATGTGGTATAAAGTCAACTGGAAGTTCGAAAATCTTTATCGGTATTGTATTGACCCAATTCAACCCATTTTTGACATAAGAATATATTATCATCAAAGAACCATTTTCCTTGAATTTCAATAATATATCTCACAAAAAGTCTGCCATAGGCTCTAGGTTCTACATATTTGCTATGTATGTGGGGGTTTGGACAGTTATGGTCCAATTTTGAAAAACTTTGGATTCGAGATGGGGGGCCTCAAAGGAATATATCCGAATATGTTCATAGGTGTTTGATTTGTATACTGGAAAGTAAAAGAATCATAAGGAATAAGTGGTATATGAGAAAAAGGCGTAGTTGTAGTCCGATTGTGGCCATTTTTACAATATAACAAACTATCCACAATAATGTTACGCACGGAATTTGGTTAAGATTGGTCGAGTAGATACGGAGATCGCTTAAATTTGGACCTCGCCTCCTACAAAGCCCTTCTGTATCATGCTGGGTTTAAAATTTATTGGCTCTAGCGCTTTTAGATATTGATTTATAGCTCTTCTATTAGTTTTGGAACAAAGCCGTTATTTCGGGAGTTGGCGAAGTTATCATCCGATTTCATCCATTTTCACACTGTCACATTCTTACAATATTTTCTCTAAGCGAATTTAGTGGATTAGAGGGAAGGTACATTAAACCTATTAGAGGGCTATACCCATTTTTTTTTTAATTTTTAGCCCACAAGTGCCCTAGCTACTGTGATACTCTATAGCAAATTATAGGTTTCTATCTTTCTTTAGTGTTTTATTATGGCATTTTATACGTTTTCGAATAATGGCGTTTTGTGGGCGTGGCAATGGCCCGATTACGTCCATCTACTAACTCACTCAACTCGCACTTTTTGCCAAGGAACACGAGTACCAAGTTTCATTAAGATATTTTTGCTCAAGTTATCGCTTGCACGGACGCACAGTCACTCGGAATTCAACTCGTTTCTTCTTGGTGATCATTTATATATGGTATATAACACCAAATTCATCTCGATTATTTTTAGGTGATACAAACAACCGTTGAACAAAACTATTATACTCTGTGGCAACAAAAATTGAGAACATGTCATGTGCTTACTCTATTTTAATTAATTTCTTTGCATCGCTTATTCATATCCTTTGGTTTTAAAGTATTAATAATCTGTATCCTGTTTTTTTACACATTAATACATACATGTACATATGTATTATACTTAGTTACACTTACATTGGTCTCAGGAAACGTCTCAAAACGAAATGCTTTTTGTCCACAACACGGATAACGACCGACTGGTCCGGCTAAAAAATCATCGGTAATTGATTCCATATAATTTGGACTCAGAGGGTGAAAACGACACCACGCCATCTACAAAGGCATGCATAACATACCACAAAATAAATAAATATTTTTGTATATACTTATGTACCTACATACCTTATAAACTGGGAAATGTGATTCGCAGATGCAGCAATATAAAAAATGGCAATGACCCCAAAGTTTCCAGTAAACCTTACGCCATGACCGATGCTCTTTATATATTTGCGCAATAAAGTTATTCATGTTCCAGAGGTTGTCGCGCACGTGACAACTCGTCAGTTGACCCCATCGGGTTAATCGTGTGTTGTTAGGTTGACAGGGAATGTAAGATTTAATTGTGTTTGTAAGATGTTCACCACATCTTTTTAATAAAAATTTAAATTAAATAAGATAAACTGATTATCAATTTAATACAACCTCGAACATCGAAACAATCCAGCTAAACTATAGGAGTGCCCTCGTAGTGCCTCTGGTTCAGGCTCACAAAGACTTTGAATAAGCTTTATCCACAAACGTGGTACTAAACGTTCTTTTTTGTCTCGCACCATTTCCAATTCCAAATTTGTAAACATAGCAGCTAACCGTGTAATTATTGAATCATTTAAACAGGAGAGATTTAAAGAACAACGTACTACATCACACAACCGAGCATGACAAAACGATAGGCATTCAACCATTAGAGGCTCCATCTTTAAATTAATAATAAATGCGGTAGTTTACAATTGAATAGTTTAGTATGTTATACTAAAATGTTTAGAAGTAAAGTCCACTCTACTCTTTATGTATTATCATAACCATAAAAAATCTATGAGAAAGTACGGTATACTAACTGGTCAGATCGAGATGACTGCAGGAAATGCCTAAAGCAGGACAGGCCCCGCATTGGCAAGACTACGTTGTAAGCATCTGGGGTCCCTACACTATGATAAACAGGAGGAGGTATCCACAGTGATGCCGCAGAGTCTGTTAAAATTCGCATCAAGCGCTGGCATCCTAAACGGTGACTACTTCTCTTGGACTTATCAATCTGGTTATTATCTGGTACCACAAAGGGCCAAACTGGTCTACGCGTGGGTTAGATTTACCTTACCTAACCTAACTATCCGGTATAAACAGAATTTTTGGAGGCATAGTCATCGAATTGTCTTTCAATCAGGTCATCACCGGCAGAGAGGTAGAAATACTTGAAATGCCCATCCATTTCGGCCGCTTATACTGATGTATCAGTTGGCGAACCTACAAAATGATACCTTATATGAGGAGGGCCATATAGGCTTAACGTTAGGTGTGTCAATTGTTTGCTAAAATTACTGGTACGGCTGGGAAATTGTAGAATATGTTAATGATCCTTCCAGTCGGAACAAAACGTGCGATAACGCCAGCTATCACCTTGCGGAATTAACTTTCGCCTACGATTACGACCTTAGAATTATTAATGAAGTGAAGATCCCCAATACATTCTATCCAGTTAAGTTAACGCTAACAAAGTTGCGATTGTTCGCTAAAGTTGGGGGGTTCCTCAGTCGAGATGATTACGTGCACTGCTAGCGATGACAGCGAAGGCGTATCGATGCCTTCCCGGCTCATTACTCTAACTACTCTGGAGTACGTTGCAAATAATATATGGAATTCTAGTTTATAGCGGTTTGGTAGAAGGAACAAACTGTGCGAACAACCAGGAGTTGCCGTGTGATGTCCGCACGAGGACTGTCCGAAAGAGAGGAATCTACAAGTTAAAATGCTCTGCTGTCTAAATTTAGCCCATCAATGTATATTTTCCTGATCTAGGTAACTAAATTTTTTTTGGACGTTAAAAGATTTGAATCTTCGTAACGTACGTACGAATTGACTTTTTTGAATGAATGAAAAATCTTACTTGCAAAAATCCGGCAGACACCAATATAGGAATTACATTGTTAGCATCCAATCGTGGCATATCCTCTGAACCTTCAATTGTAGGTTTCTTACAACCTGATGATTCAACGAAATCCGTTAATTTCATCCATTTTATTAACCAATCGAATATTTGTATATCGCAATGCACCGAAATGTCCATTTCGTCGAGCTTTTGTCCAGCTGTTACCTCTGCGAAGTATCCCATTTTATTTACCAATAACCGTTGTGAGCAGCTAAAATCTCTTGTAGTATTTTTTACCTCATCGCATACATGGATAACAATCTCAGGTCTGAATTTTAATAATAAAAAAATAAACATATTACATTTTTGAAATGTATTTATTGGTATCTGATTGCCGTACTCTTTTGTATCTCCTGTATTTTTTATCTTTCTCATTGGCTTTGCATCGTTGGGATAAGTTTCACAATTTAATCCCTTTCTGTCATTAACATTTTCAATGTCATTAATTTTTCCGTTATTATTCACTTTTACAGAATCTGTATTCTCCAAAAGAATTTGTCTAGCATTAATCGATTCCTTTTTATTTGTTTGTTTATGTTTTAATTGATTAGGAAAAGAAGCTGGTACTGGTATTGGGCAAATAAAGGATAGAACAGAGTCAGCCATTCCTTCATTAATAACATAGTCTAATTTCTTATATAGTTTTGTTTGCACACTTTCTTCCTTTTTTAATCCGCTATCTAATTTCTTGAAACTACGCCGAGAAAATGACCCAATAGCCAATCCCACAGTACTCCGCCTTTGGGATTGTTTGTTATCATCAATTCCGCTTATGGAGACTTCGCTATCTTGTACAATATTTGGTTTCATTATTTTATTTTCAAATCTTTGCCCCAAAATGCCTTCAAAGATTTCTTTATCCACCATTTTTTCAAAATTCAGTTCATCTTTCGGGAGATCTGAGTGATAATTTTCTGATGTATTACACGTCAAATGTCTTTGTTGATTAGTTTGCATTGATACAACATTATTTACTTTACAAGAAACTTTTATGAAATCTAAAAACTTATTAATTTGTATTTCTTCTTCGGTATCTTCTGCAAGTGAACTAGTTTCAGTTTTCGGCTGAAGTAAATTATTAAAAAAATCATTTTTCTCTCTAAACTTTTCTTTATAAGACTCCCTTTCTACTTTTTCTGAATCCATAACTTAACTTTATATGGCTTATCATAAGCTAACTCAATTCGGTACGGTAAACATTTCTGACACAATAAACAATATTTGTTTCCCTTGGAGATTGATGTCTACTTAGTTTAGAATAGAATAGAATACACACATACCTACTCATACCACGTTATTAACTTTGTACTCAGGACTTAATGAACTTTCGATTAAGATTTTTGCGCGAAAGTGCAAAATTTAACTGATTATCTAGATGAAGATTACAGTGACGAGGTTGTTGTATAATTGCGCATAATATTTGTTGATTAAAATATAGTTGTTAACGGTATATCTACGCAATTACATGCATATAAAAACTGTACCAACATATTTCACAATATTTGAATTTAACACTACTGATTCTTGTGAGAATTTGATCTCATTGACTTCAACCGCACTACATTCATTGCAACTCTTTAGCATGAAATCAAAAATTTGACCTATGATCATTAGTTGACCGTTTCAACGGAGATTTCAAATGAATCCATTAGTGTAGATACGTACGAACGCTTAATAGAAACTTATAATGACCAAAGAAAATAAATATAATAATTGTACTACAGTCGGATCCAGAAAGGGGCTTACTGAAATTCTTAGTCACTTCGACTGCATCCTGATAACGTGGACCACTGAGTTGCGAAGTCTACTTCTGACACTATCTTCTCCGCACACATACTAACGAAGGATATTTGGGTGGGGCAGAGTCGGTGGAGAAGAGGTGCACTGAGTTCTTACGGAAGAAGTGACAGAGAGAGAGAGACATCTATTCTCTCCGATAGCGATCACTTCAAGGCTGGACCTCGGTGACAATACGTTTAAGGGGGGTGGGGTAAGGTCAAATCATACGAAAAAGTTATGTTTTTGTGATTTTTTCCCTGACGACAAAGTTAAAATTTATTTATTCAACCAATGGTATGTACATTGAAGTATGACATTCGAAAAATGTCTAATCAATTTTTTACAAAGAAATATTAAAAAATACGGCAATGGCAGCAATTGTCCGGACGGGTCTCGAAAAAAAGTTGAATTGCGGTGCCCCTCATAACTCGTTGTTGGATCATCCGAAATCAAAAAATGAAAGTTCATTCGTTAGATAATAGTTTTCCTCAGGTAACGCTGTAAGGGTTTTTTGAAATTCCAATTTTTGAATTTTTTCGAAGACTTTGGAGTGAAAAACACAATTTTTTGGGAAAAATCGGCTAATTTGTTATTGCGAAATCAAAATTATGAACAAAAAAAACTCTCCAGCGTTACCTCGTAAAATATGTACAGAAATAGTGTTTAAAATTTCAAAAGGATCGGTGCAGTAGTTTTGAAGCTATGAGGGGCACCGACTTTGAAAACGTGAGTTATGGGAAAAACACGTTTAAAGTTTCACAGACGCTCACAATCAAATCGGATGGCGGAGACTTACAAGTGTATATCTGCGTCAATTTTGCTTTAATTGCTCTCAAATTTCCACAGAATAATCTTAAGATATTGTACATTAATATAAGTAAAATAAAAAAAATAAGTACCTTACTCCCAGTTTGGCGAGCGTTGGTAAGTAATCAGTACGAAGGTAAGAAAGGTCCTCTCGGAATATTCGAAGTGGATTGAGTAGAAATAATTGGCGTAGCTACAACTTCGGGCGCCCGGGGCCATGGATGTTCTGCCGCCCCCCTTTATCTACCAACATACAAGTTTCATGAGGTGGTTCGAACAAAAGTGAATTTTTACAAAATATATTCTGTATTAAGTATATAAAATTTGGGAACTAGAAGCCACGCAAATTCTGAAGTTCCAAAATTCTCACAATACGGTTTTTGAGGAAATTGATAGTTAATTTACAAGACATCTTATTAAAAGCCATAGAAAAAAACCCATTTTCCCCCTATATCTTGTACACTTTTGACACAATTTGAAGGAATTTTGCCCGAATTGGAGTTTTTAAAAATTTGTTGAAGTATTTTTTTTTTTTTTTTTTTTGAATATTAAAAAACATGGAAGATCGTTTTGCCTCCCTCAAAACGTTGAGCCCGGGGCGGCGGCCCCCTTCGCCCGGCCAAATTTAAACATTGTTGACTGCGATAATAATGTTCTCAATAATTTTGTTCAAAACATTAGTAACATATGCAAAGTGTTAAAATTTGACTTTCCATTGAGCACAGCAATATGTGAAATTTGTTTACTCCATAGTAAATTTTACTACAACAATTCAACACAGAGAGAAAAATTACGGATTGGCACACAGGCTAAGTTGTTATCGTTAATTCTAAATTCGATAATTGTTTGCGCACCCTGGAATGTTATGAAAATAGTGTGGCAACTTCATTAATTTTGTTTCGACGCTAAAGTTGGCCAATTTATTATATAGTGCATGCTTTTGCATATATTAAGTATCGTAAAATTTATAAAATAATATTGTCGGATTACAATTTTCAATGGCCCAGGTGTCAAATAAATCTGGTACAGGTTGGCCAAGACGCAGCAGTCAGGGCCAAGTAGACGGAAATGTAAATAATGGAATGCAAAAGTACTCGTCTGGACAGTGCTTGGCCATAAACAGAACAATAAACTTGTGAGTATAAAAACTGACTATGATTTTGTTAGCACTATTAAAGCCGGCTGAATGAGTTTATTTTTTATGCATCCAAATAAAATATTTTATTAATAAATTGCAGTTTAATTAATGTTAAATTATTTTTAAGGGTAAAACAGATAAATGTGTGAATTTCAAACCTGCTTCTTCGACAATTTTAATTATATCACGGACACTTAATTTCTTCAAACTCAAAGGCAATATAGGTCTCCTGCACAGTCTTTTCCAAAATCTGTGTATCAGTTTTTATATTTCTGATTTCATACATAAAACATCAATAACACTAAATTTCGGTAAAAAAATATAATAATTAAATACCTAGGTGAATTATAGAACAGCAATCCCCGATTTCGGAGTTAAACTGGTAATGTACGGATAGATAAAAGCTAAAAATATATGGGTAAAATTCATTATAAATCAAACAAACTCCCACTTTAAATGCAAATATCTCAAAAAACGCAAGGCAATTATATACATACATCTTCTTGATCTGGAGAACCTACTCTCTACTTGCATACCAATTTTAATCCCGAAATCGGCGGATGCTTTTCTAAATCCCAGCCAAATATGTTTATAATTAAAAAAGCTGAGATGCAAAGATTTTTAGAAGGGTTTGGTATAATCGGTATTAGATATAGCTATAAAAATTGATCAATAGACGTAGACACGCTTATACCATAATTCCTTAATGTACTAAATGTCGCTGCAGTAGTTGTTGCATTGAAGTTTATATCGCACACATCCGGTATTAGCGCAAGACATCTCTATAAAATTCGATATGATTATGTCATCCTCTAGTAAAAAATTATATTCCATTAGCAATAATATCTGAAATATAGTGACTTTTTAATTGGCTGGATATTTATGCTATGAATATCTCGCATATGAACCGAATATTTAACATATGGTATAAGACAATCTCATGCCAAGTGTGATTGCAATCCTTCTTCCCTTCGTCGAATAACGGTTATTATATTCTTTTACAAAATTGTTTAGGATAAATTAGTCTTTGTAAAATTTTTAAGGGATATGCTAGTGTGACAGGGTTTTGAAAATTTTAGGGTATATTTATACATTTTTCGAGAATGCACAGTGAAATGAAAAAAATATATATATAATATGTATGTATTTTCTTTTTTTGAGTTATACGAGTTCTCCGTTGTTGACAGTCCTGGGCCCTTTCTGGTTACCTACAGCCGACTGTCGTGCGAACGGAAAAAATGTTGTTGTTGTAACGGATATTAATCGCCGTTAGGATGATAAGAGTTATCTGGGTTATCGTCGACGTCGACCTGGGGAGGCCCAAGAAACGTGCTGTTTCGACGGGGTCGGACCAAAGGGAAAAGGGTGTTAGATGCGTGGGGTTGGCGAGGCATACAAAGAGGTGGCCAGTGTCATGTTGTGACTCATTGTACGCAGGACATACATATGTTGGATATGTCGGGGTCTATTGTGAACGAACGAAGTTGCGCAAAGGTCACTCACATTTCTCGCGGCAACTCGAGCTCTTCGTCTGCAATGGGTGGTGATTTGATTCCAAGAACGCCATTCACTGAAAGGGAGTCGGTGAAGGTGTTGATAGCTCCACTACGAATTGCGGTCAGTATCTGTCGGAATTCAGTTGAGTCCGAAGTCCGGTCGGCGTACTGTTCGATGTCGTCGACGTAGTTGAGGAAAGACCTCTTGATGTTCCTAGGAGGGGGTTCCGCTCCAAGCAGGTGGCTGCAAGGGTGATTTCTTTCAAAATAATCTAGCAGAAACTGCTTGGGGAGCAGTTCATAATGCTCCTTAACTGGGAGCATAAGCGTCTCACTATGTAGATATTCGATGGGAGACATCAAGAGGCATCTTGTAGTAATACGGAGTGCAGTGTTCTGGCAGATCTGGAGTTTCTTCATCTGCATGCCACTGCATTCAGGCGACTATATACATAGGTAGGCATAATTGAAGAAATGTCTTCCACTGCTGTAGTGATTCCGGTCTTCTCCGTGGATAAAAATTAAAAATAAAAAATTCTCTTCAGAAATCGCGCGTTAAAAAAATTTTAATTTTAACCCATAATTTGAACGTTTTTAGCCTGCCAAAATTCGATCCAGTCATTCTTCTAAACTAAGTGTAACCCTCAAGGGGCTACTACCTTCATGTGGTAGTATTAATTATTAGATGTTTCTATTTTCCCCATTCTTTTTTGTAAATTGTGAAGATTAACCCATTTCTTTTACAGATATCCTTTGACTAATTACACATTTGGAACAAAAGAACCATTATTTGAAAAAGATCCATCAGTTCCATCACGCTTTCAAAGGATGCGAGAAGAATTTGATCGTATTGGTATGCGGCGCTCTGTTGAAGGAGTCCTACTTGTCCACGAACATGGTTTACCCCACGTATTACTTCTGCAGTTGGGTACAACATTTTTCAAGCTTCCTGGGGGTGAACTTAATGCAGGAGAAGATGAGGTAGAAGGCCTCAAACGCCTTCTTACCGAAGTAAGTTTAAATATGTTTTCGCTCGACTTAATTTAAAGCAAATTGTCTTGGTTACTGATGCAATATTAATTATTTGACAAAATCAGAAAAAAATGTGCTCACCTGAAAAATTATCCATGCACACAACAGAAGTTTTTTTTTTTAATTTCTTGGTTATTTTTAAATTATTACTTGCACACAGAAAATAGGACATTAGTTACATTTTTCTATTCTAAGTTTGTATATATATTTGTTGCTATTAAACCTCTTAGTCTTCATTAGGGCTCTACGAAAATGTTCGTTTATTGAGTCGATGTGCGACATAGAACTTAACCTATCATGGGATGAAATTGTGCACATATATGTTCCGGTTTACATCGATAATTTTGATGTTGATATATATGTGACCGCAAAATGAGTCCTTGCAGACTCCTGCCAGTTTTTTAACTGAAAACAAAAAAAGAACTGTTATTAACATTCTAAACTGGCTTGTGTGTTAGTGGTGTTGGGGCCTCCAGAGTGCGTGCCCCTGCCAAGGCAAAGACGTTGTTGACATCGTTAATACGGTTGTTTGCATTGTATTGATGTTTGTTTACTGACACAAAAAGAGGACAAAGAAATGGCAGACACAATAGTCAACAGAAACTACATACCTATTTATACTTGAATAGAAATGTTTAAATAAAAAATACTAAGATCTTTATTTTTATAGACATTGGGGCGACAAGATGGCGTGAAACAAGATTGGATTGTGGAAGACACTATTGGAAACTGGTGGCGACCGAATTTTGAACCACCTCAGTATCCATACATTCCGCCACATATTACGAAACCAAAAGAACACAAACGGCTGTTTTTGGTACAGTTACATGAAAAGGGTAAGTCACAGAAATAATGTCACTGGCCGTGCGACACAAGATTAGAAATTTCTTAATTTAATTGTTCGTGATACAAAGGCGAATGTACATTAAAAATTTGAGAATATTTTCAAGGTGCCTATTCTCACCTATATTCACCTTTCTGTCGGCTTTCTGGGTGGCAGATTGTAATTTTGTCTCGGTATCATTCACGAAGGAAGGAGGTTTTACTTGAGCTGGAAGCGTTTGCTAGTTTTTGTTTCATTCATATGTTCTAATTTATTTTGGCGATATTGTAAATAAGGTCACTACTCCCAATAAAAATATATGCATTTTTTGTTTTTCGCCTTCTTATCAAAATTCAAAGAGTTACCATAGTTCACATACAGTTTGGATAAGTTTTTCCAATTGCTTCGTTGGCACTACTCTTCTGTATGCAATATAATAATATGTATGTAATTTTATTGAATTTTTTTTATACAGAATTAGTTAAAAGAATTTTTTTCCTAGCGAACCAATAATATTTTTATTGTCGTATTTTTTAACTCAAAATGCTCTCGGTATAGTAGAAGAAATCACTAAAATTTGTTCTCATTTCTACGTACACACATATATATTCCAAAAAGTAGTATATTACATATATATTGTTATATATTAACATACATATATAAATTGATTTTAATTATATTTCGTTTTGACTATCATTGTTTAGCTTTATTTGCTGTTCCCAAAAATTACAAGCTTGTAGCAGCACCCTTATTCGAACTCTATGACAATTCTCAAGGATATGGTCCAATTATATCATCGCTGCCTCAGGCCTTATGCAGGTATGAATATTGCTCTCATATTTTTAAACTATTATTTGCCTATAAACATTGAATTCATTTTTAAATTTCAGGTTTAATTTTATTTATATGTGAATGAATGGCGAGTTTTTCGGGACATATTATAATAGTTAATCTAAATAAATCCACATTGGTATTTTACTTATTTGAATGTCTTTATTTAATACATTTATATTTAGATGAACCAAATCTGCATTAAATACAAACATATTGGTGGAAACATAAATAACCGGATTAATTATTTTAATTATATAGACGTTAGACGTCTATAAAGCAAATATTTTTTTTAACTATATTTAAACTTCGGTTCCTATTGTAATTTATTTTGACACATATATATGTATTCCACGAATGAAGGTCATCAGAAATTTTTAGCATAATAAAATATGTGAGTGTACACTAATAATTGCTGTAAAAGAACTTAATTTTAGCACATATACTGGGGAGTTCAAAGTTGTTTATATAAATACACAAATAACTGAATAAAAAGGTGTAATAAACCTTACGAAGCATAATTATATATCAATTGTACATACACTGAACGTGGATTTTATAATTAATGAAAAATATTATACATTATACTTATTTTAATTTTAATTTCATTTTATTGTGTATAATGGCCCACTTTTTACACCAAATACAGCTTTCAAGCATAGTGACTGCCGTATTTATATCTCTTCACTATTGTTCTGTTATTTTAACTTGTTTGGCAACATTATACAGTAGCCATTCGCGAACTACGTACACAATAAACTTCGGGTAATTATAATTTTTTATCATAAAAGTAAGCCAAAAAATTTTATTTTTTGTTTTACCTGTTTCATGTATTTTAGCAACAATTGTTATTATAGCAGACAAACTTTCGAATTATTAATTTTTGTTCAAATTTGACTTTAAACCCTCGAAAATAAGATAAAGATAGACATGTGAAAGAAGGGACAAAAGACAAAAGCTTTACGAAATACTTGATTTCTTTGTAATATGCTGTTCGAACTGCTTGTATTTTAAAATGCTCATCACAAAAAACAATGAATTTGTCTAATCTGTTGAACATTTGGCGATTGTTCTCATTTGTTTTTTGATTGATCATTCAGGGGTGTTGTAGAATCTGACAGTTGTAATAAAATCAATTGAAATTAATAAATAAATGTAGTAGGTGTCATAAATTCAGATATTATTGGTTTGATGCCCGAAATAGAAATTGCATCGGTTTTGTGTGTTACGGTTATTTATCGATTTTGTTTTCAAAAACAAAGCAAGAAGATAGTCACAGACAGATTTAAAATGTAAGTTAAGAAAGTAATTTATTTTATTGTTACGAATTAACTTATCTTTATTTCTATAGCAGAAAACATATTTTAAGAAGATTTACAAAACCCAATAAACGTATGTAGCATCACAACAGATGCGTCTATATTCAGTCGATAATGTGATACAAATCTGTAAGGTAAGCTCGTGAATATATAACTTGTATGCTCGTAAATTACACTTACGTTTCCCCTGGGGCATCAAGTAGATTACTGTGATCTCCTAATATCTACCTTTTATTTTTTCGTTGTTTTTTTGTTTCAAAAAAAGCTAAAATAGTGGAACCCATTGCAAACTTTAATTGTTAACAGAAGATTCGATTATTAGTTTTGCGTAGACAAAAATCCAATCAGATTCTGTGACACCATTCAAAATCGAAATGAGTTTGCAATTCTTACAACTTTTCGTATTAAAATTTAACTACAAAATAAATTGCGTAGCAGCGTTTCGGTCGGCTGGTAGAACACTGCACTCCGTACAATACAAGGATGCCTCTTGATGTCTATCATTGAACAGCTACAATCATTGGAACGGCGCCGCTTTATAGGAGTATCAAGATAATATTCTTTGATAACGCCGACGGTATTATACATCACACCGACTTCAAACAAGCACTGAATGCCATTTGCAGTGAAGCTATAGAAAATTGTGAATGGCGTACTTGGAGTCAAACCACCATCCATAGCAGAAGAAGATCTCATATAATTCTTCCTATAATTTTTGGACGTCGCACCCTCAATAAATCGTTGAAAATTTCATTCATTCCTCTACGAACAACCGCTTGCGACTGAAGACTATGCGAACTTCCTAAAACTAAGTAAGCCAAACTTTTATTGACAATTAAATGGTTTTTAAAAAATGTTTATTGCAGATTCAAAGTTGTTTTCGTTTAAATGAGGAATCATTTTGTTTTTTTGCTTCCGGTAGTTATCAAGAAAGCATTTGAAATGATTTTAACTTTATGTTGAAGCATCCTATGATATCTATGGTTGTTACAAAATCTGTATTATAAACACCATATTGGTGCGCTGTGCATAAAACACCAACGACTGAAGAGGAACAAAACGCTCCAAAAATTTAACTTTTCCCAAAAAGTATAATCTTAGGAGTAGTAGATTGTATTTACTCTTTATGTTTGAAAAACTTCCCACGGTCCCTTGTTTTTTAAATATTTTCAAATTTTAGTTTGTCTCGTCCAGGTCTCGTCGGATTTACAACACGAGATAAATCTTTCTATGAATTTTTAAATAACTGAATAAAGTTTTAAATTATAAAGAAAATTAAATTATAAAGAAAATGTAAAAAATTAACAACACTTCGACATTTTTTTGAGTGGTAGAGTTGAAAACCATAATACCGAATTTCAAAACTTCAACCAAAATGCGGTTTGGTTAAAACACGTAGTAGGGACCTAAACTAAAGAATTTTGAAATATTATAGTTTACTTTTCTATATTTTAAAATACTCCTTTTTCTGTTCCATTTTTAGGTTTAACTACCATAAATTGAACAAGCACTATAGTCCATATTAATTCTAAAACATGCCGATATGTACTAAGTTTTTAGTATATCACATTATCCATGGTGACACGTAAAATAAATATAATATAAAGTAGATGATACCATTATATGTTTTCCAATGGTTCTCTAAGTGTAAATGCAAAAAATAAATTAAATCTACTATACATATATACCACACTAACTCGAAGTTTACTCTACGTAAAGTGCATTTTAATGATAGCTACAATTTTTATTAAAAATTTTACATTGGAAAATTTATATTACAAAAAAATTTGGCTTGACATAAAAACAAATTGCTTATTTTGAAAGAGCGCACAGAAAGAGCGATCGCAATTCAAGTAATGTGCTAATTAGCAGTTGTGCTACCAGTGGTATCATGTTGGTTTGAGGTATAACCTTGAGCGGGCTCACTGTTGGTATCGTGTCCTCGAACAAGGTAAATCGTTGTTTGACAATTAGGGCAAGTTGTGCACAATTCCGGTTCTGGAGCAGGTACAGGAGATGATTGTATGGGTTGTTGTTGCTGTTGTTGAGCATGTTGATTTCGCGCCTCAGTTCGTGGCTGTGATAACTGCAAATATGATAAAACGAAGATAGAAGATGTGAGTTGAGTGAGATTAAAAATGTACGTACACATAATTTATTTATAAATATTTAAAAAGAAGTAGGAAGAATAATTTACATGTGGTTCTTTGAACTGATTTTTACACTGCATAGGTGCTGAAGTTGTTTGGGGTTGATGGCTGGAAACTTGTTGCTGTGATAGAATTTCTGTTGTTTGTTGATTTGGTTGCACTGGCACCGATGTTGGATGATGAGCATGAGTGGAATTTAAATTGTACGGCTGTTTGCCTTGATACTGCTGCTGTTGTGTATTGGAAGCATCACCTTGCGCCTGTGTAACAAGAGAAAAACTAGTATTGAATTTTAATTGTGAATATATATAAATAGAAGGGTTACCTGCGAAATTGTGTGACCTTGAAGCTCATAAGAGTCATTTAACCCCTGTATAGATTTGGAATTTAAATAAACAACTTATTTAATATATGTATAACATCAATTGTAAATCAATTCAAAATTCATTTTACCGCATGTCTATTTAAATGCGTACGGGAAAACATATTTTTTTTAAAGTATTCGTCATCAACATCTTGCAGACCCTTATTAAAGCCGTTAGTGTTTATTAGAAAGGATTTTATATTCGAATTTAAAGTGTAAATAAATTTACCGATCGTTTTTCTACACCTTGTGGTCGTAATGATAAGCGACTTAATGCATCCAACGGATTTTTTCGCTCCTAAATCATCACTAATTGTTTAGCAAAGTACTCAGAGAGAAGTTACCACAACTTACATTTAACTTGGCCTGCTCTGCAGCCTGACTGGGTGTGAGACTCACCTCGCTAGCCGTTTTCTTACAAAAGAAAACAAATTAAAATATTTGCGAAGTCTATACATATGTACATTGTTCAATAAACTTACTACGACCTGCATTTTCGATGATTGCTGTTTGGGCAGAGCCTGAAGATTGCCTCTTCTGGCTTCCATTTAAAAATGCTTCTATATTTATATATAATACTTTCGATATACGAGTATTGTAAAAATTTTTGTTTGAAGAAAAATATATATGTATACTTTCCAGGAATCAATTATTGAATTCTTTCAATTTGACAATTAAGAATAAGTTTTCTAATATATTCTACATTTCTCGAAGTGTTTTTCAAATTGTATTAATTTTATTCGTACGGGTTTTTCAAGTCTAATCAAATCAATTTCTATATAAAATCAGTTTTGGATATGATTGTGCTCGCAATTTATGAAACCAAATATATTTATGTATATTTCAATAAAACGTCCTTGATGAGCTTTTCTTCTATAATTTCCCAGTTGGCAGTTTCGTTTTTTGAACCAGCAGTAATCTGCCAGCATGTAACAATCACACTGACTGGTACCTTTTTCCATACTTTGCCTCGGACAATTTCAATAAAAGTAATTCAAACTATCTCGATCCTTCTATCCTTCCTACATGATGAAGTTTCATACAGTTTTCTGCACAAATCACAGTTTCAAAGCCGATGCCCCTCACAACCTCAAAACTACTACACCTATCCTTTAAAAATTTTGATACATAATTTGTCAGGTCATCTGGACAGATTTTTTCAATTTTTCTTTGTTATTTCTCATATTACAATAACAAATTAACCGATTTTAAAAATGATTATTAATTATAGAATATAACCTAAAAAAGTTAATACATAGACATCACACGCCCTTTCCTAACTCCAATTGTGTATTTACTGTCTTATATTTACTCTTTTGTAGGGAATATTAAATTGTTATTAACCTCAATTTCCAAATTCGAATATTTCAATGTTTTCGAGATAAAATGTTTTGGTCCAATACCAAGAAAAAAGTCGGTACAAAGCATAACTTTTATTCATAAATTGTTTAATGTAAAAACGTACCTGTTTACGTCATCATCCTCATCTTCGTCGAAAAATCCCTCATACAGAACAAATTTATTTGCTTGTGGTATAATTTTTTCCAAGCCATAGTATTTCTTTAAGAATTGTATTAACTTTTCGGATGGTCTGTCAACTGAACATTTAACTGGAGTCCAGTGCTCCTCTGTAAGCATTATATCGAACAGTATTTTTCCTACTCCCATACGCTGTCTCGATTCGTGAATGTAAAAATCTAATATACAACGAGCTTTGTCAATTTTCCTCGTCTGACCCGAACTATCGAAAAGATATAAATTTTTGGTACCAATTTTCAAAAGTCCTATAACGACATCTCTGAAAAGAATTAATGGAGTTAATTAAAAAAATATTTATCTTAATACGCATAGGCGAAGGAAAAGTAAATTTGCTTAAAAAATGCGATTCATACAAGTATATTGATAAATATTTTTACTGTTTTGTGTAGATTGCAATCCCAAGTATTTTATTATAAAAAATTAGTACTAAGAATGCCGTTAACTTCTTTTGACACTACATTTACATTTACATTACTCACCGGTAAGTATAATCTAAGAAGAAGCTAACCTATCTCTAATAAAAGAATGTCAAAACTTGTGTGTCCTAAATTTGGAGAAATTGTTCTGAGCAAGTTATGTTGATATAGCGTTGATGGTTTATGAGATATGTACAGTGAGCATATTACCTAGATGGCACTGCATACTTCGAAGACCTGTTGCGACAATATAAAATATTTGTATATTCAGTATAATCCGTTAAGATTATACGATATCAAGAAACCATTGAAAGAATTACTTGAGGTTGCATATTAAAGTTTAAAGCTATGGGTGTATAACAACCGATCTTAGCTGAAATATTGCAACCTACATATCAACAACTGTTATTCAGTTCAAGTCAATCAGTCTTATCTACTTGATGTCAATCACCGACAACGGAATAAGTTTACTGAAGGACACAATTTTCTATTGCCAATTCAAGGAATGCATTACGAGGATCGTGCTCGGCCTTAAACTCGTCAATGGTATCCAATATACATATGTACGTATATGTCGTTTAATGCATTTCTTCAAATAACGAGACTTTAAGCAATTTATTTCAATCCGTATATTAAAATATTAACCGTTGCTAAGTGAAATTCAAGGCATTAGGTGCCATCAGAGCACAATGTGACGGATGAAGCAATAAAATAGACGATGGTAATTTATTAAAAACAATAAAACTGATAACTGTTAACCAATTATAATATCGCCAGAAGCGTTTAATTTTACAACATAAGTATGGAAAGAAATCGCCCTCTATTAAGTGACATCCTATACACAAGTATCATGATCTAATATTCTTTGTTACAGTGTGAAAGTGAGCGAAATCGGACCACTACACGGCAACTGCTCATACATTACAATTTCATTGGTCCTTTCACTTTACATTATATAAATCGAAAAAAAAAACTTACAAACATAGTGCTTTTCAAATATTCTATCTCTCGTCAAAAACGATCGTCGTAATCGGGCCATAACTATACAAGTCCACAGATACCAAGATCTCAGTGCCTAAGCCTGACTATATACAGAAAACGTGTTTTTCTGATAATAAATTGTTTCGAAGCAACAAAAAAATCATGTTAATGCTTCCCTTAATCCCATACACATATTATTAAAGAATTTCGAACTTCCGGTTTTCTTTATATAGCGTGTATTTATATATGATATATCATATAATTAAAATCTGAAAAGACTAACCCTTTTATGTTGCTCCGATTGACTTTTTATAACGCTTTTACTAGCTTCACCTCTACAAAAGTACTAAAACGCTAATATACATATTTGAGTGGCACTATGATACAACAATCAACAGTTTAAGAAGCACACAAAAAACATAGAGTGCCTCAATTTTTATTAAGCTTAAGCTCTCAATTTGTTTTTTTTTTTTGGTTGTCAACATTTCACTACATAAATGGAATTATCAATCGAGTTTCAGAAATTCGTCGTAAAAGTATCAAAATATTCTACAAAAACTAAATGAATTAAATAGAATTTAAGGCAACATTTTTCCGTTCTCATAAAATAGCTAAAATCTATTAACTTCAAATACTCCTACGCAATGATTATTTTACTTCGATTGGGACTATTTTAATTGATTTCAAAAGGAAAAAAACTTAAAGATAGCACTAAAAACTTGGGTTCAATCGACTATGCAAAAATACTTACATAAAAAATTGCCATTTTAAATTAGAAGAAATATAATTGTAATTCAATATTCAATAAAATCAATATTTGCTTACCCATCACATCCGTTGATATCTGCCATAAGATAGACTGTTTGATTTTCAGACATTCGCAGCTTTTGTGCTGATGTAATAGGCTTGGACAGTTTCTGCGCTACGGCTGAAAGTTCACCTAACCGGTCAATAATTTGAGACACTTTTGAAGTAACATCCCTATAAAAAGAAGAAAATATATTTGATAAATTATTAGCTTTTGAATTTAATTTCTTTACCCTTGCACTATACCCCTAACGCTTTAACGTTTATCGAAACGAATTGATTTCCCTGATGTACTATATGCCTATACTCGTGTGTTGCAAGTGATCTTGAGTAAAAATTAAGTTATCTTGTTCCATGGCACAGTCGGTGTCAAGAGTTCAAACTGGTCATTGTTTAGTACGCATCCGCTGAGACTGAAACTCTTGTATGCAGAAAAGCAGGTTGGAAACATGTCCAGCAATCTATAGATTAGTTACCTTCAGTGATTCCAACAAATTAGTAGGAGGGTTCAAAGAGTTTATATCTAAGATGATCGAGAGAAGTGGCGCTAAAACACTTCTGAAATTGGTTTCCTTATTTAAATATTTCCCTCTTTATGTATCTATAAACTTGCTATGAATAATGTAATATTATAACACGAATAATGTATATAACGATGTAAGGAAGGGCTAATTTCGGATGCAACCTAACATTTTATACTTTTGTATATATGGAAGTTGGGATATTACCGATTAATTTTAACTATTATCTACAATTATGCCACATGCTAACAGAATGTTCCGTGGGTTTCAATAAGGTATCTCAAATACAATCACCAATCAATCATATGGAGTAAAATCAGCCGGATGTTCGAAAATCCTTATATTAGTTACATGGGGGCTGGACCAAGTGGAAATTGAAATGGAAATTGAAATTGTGTTATATGGGAAGTACGCGTGGTGGTAATGCGATTTCGTCCACTTTCTCACTGTGACACAGGAATATGAAAAGAATGTTACGGGTCCCGAGAAAAGTGATTTCACCAAAAAGTGGGCGGTGCCATGCCCATCTCATACTATCTGGATTAATGTCTCTGGCGTATTTGGTAACAAATTTATTGCGCTTTTAGTAATTTTTAACAGTACGGTTATATGAAGCGTGAGCTGGGTTATCTTTCGATTTCATCTAATTTCACATGGTCATTTATATATATATATACTTACAAACGTTAGGTGAAAAAACTATTATACTCTGTAACAACATGTTGCAAGAGTATAAAAAAGGAATTACCATATCTTGAATTAATATGAGTTATTTAACGAACGACGTTTCTATAAAATTGGAGTTACATATGTTCTGGATATTAATTTTTGTAAATTATTCATTTGGAAACGTGCACCAATATTCACTAAAAAATTACTTTCGCTACTAATTAGTCGAAAGTCGATAGCTATGCGTATTGCGTATACTCACGCTTATTGCAAAAACATAAACGTGGTAATAATACTTATTATTTAAATTTACATAATTGTACTTACATGGCCATTCTTCTATCACCTATAAATGTGTGAGGTAACAAGTTGGATGATATTTGTACAACGGGTTGACTAAAAATGCATTTGATGTCGAATTTAAATTTAGCCATTTTTATTAGGAAAGTTGTCTCTTTCACGAAAGCCTCTTATTTGTGTATACCTGTAAAAATTTAAAAACAGAGTTAGGTTTATTCATATATTAGGTTTATATGTATGAAAGACTAAACCTTACGTTTTTCAACCCAACTGCACTTTAGTTAAAGTTTTGACATTTTCAACTCAACCCCTAAAAAAAAAAAATCGGTTGAAGTGTCGTCAAACTTCAACTGTTTTTGATATTACGGTTTTCAACTCCTTGCCATTAGGGTTGACTAGAGTAACAAAAATTTCCAACTGCTGACAACCATGAATTTATTTAGGAAAATATTAATTGAAAATGGAAATTGGGTAAAACGAACTATTTTATTTATAATTTAAAATTATTTTAAACAGTTCTTAAGTACAAATCCATGAAAAGGTGACATTTTTTATTAGCTCTTGGAGTAAAATCCCTGAACTGGACGAAACAAACTATAATTTGGAAACAATACAATAAAATTAAGGTCACGATACCTTAAGAAGTGTTTCGAACATAAAGAGTCGATACAATCTACTACTTTCTAGAAATATATTATTTAATTAAATTAAATTTCTGAAGCGTTTTCCTCCTCTTAAATCATTGCTGTTTTATCCACAGCGCAATATGAATATTGTGCTCATAATATTTAAACAACCATAAGTATCCTAAGTTTCTTGAACACAAGATTAAAATCATTTCAAATGTATTCATGATAATTACCCGCACCAAGGAAATGGAGAGTTTTTGGCAGCGTTCTTCATATTATTTACTAAAAAACAAAATAATTCCTCAATTAAATGAAAATAACTTATGAATCAGCAATAAACATTATTTAAAAGCCATTTAACTGTCAATAAAATTTTGACTTACTAGGTGTTAGGAAGTTTGAATGGATTTGAGTGATCACGAAAGCTTTTCTTATGCGCAGCACATTAGCTTTGAGTCCAACACTTTTTTCATCGTAATTTATACAAAATTAGTGTCCATTTTAATAATTGTTTACCATTTCGTGCGCACTAACTAAATTATACTATTTTCGTTTAAAATTTTCGCAGTTTGATTATCTGCCAAATCTTAATTTTTTAGAATGCCAGCGCCAATCAAACTTCGACTGAAAATAGTTGAAAATCGTAATACCAAAAAAGAGTTTTCTGAAGTTGAATTGCTTCAACGTCAATTCAACGAAGTGGAGTTGAAACCAGTAATAATGATATTAATTAAACAAATGTATATGAAATTTGTATTAAAAAAAAATTAAAATTGAAATAAATACAACTTATTAAATAGCCTACGAATTACAAATGAATGTGCTTCCCAGAAGATGGCTTGTTGTGCTGAAGAAAAAACTAACATCAATAGGAGCCATCTTCAATAAATAAGCCATCCCGTGGGATTAAATACTTATGAACCTATAAATCTAAAACAAAGGCAGCAATCACTAAAATACAACAAGCGTAAAAAAAACAAGAACATCGGGTTTCTGGCATGATATTAGTACACTAACTGGATATAAAGTAAGAATATAATAGACGCCTTTTAGAAGAATATCACTACCAGAAAAAGGGAAATTGGTAACCGTTACAATGTATATATATATGTATGTATATGTCCTCTCGTTCTAGGAATTAGAGGCTAACCTCAATATTCAAGTCAATCATACGTTTCATACAAAAAAAGAAAAACTATAACTTCTTATTGATTGAGGTAGCAGAATTAAGCCTATCAACACGAAAAAATCAGTCAATACCAAAACACAACTCATCGCTTATACAGTATACATATGTTAAATTGGCAAGTTTTTTATCTCCGATTATTAAGAAACGAGGCATCTATATGTCGACTGGTGCGTTAGAAACTGCTATTTTTATCGAATTAAAATGTTGTTTCCTCCAAATGTTACCCCACTTATGCAACCAATGGATCAGAACGCAATCAATATAACGAATATGTCTACAGAAACAGCCTCTAATACATATCTCCCATACATTCAGGAGTGGAATGAAGATATTTTGCTGGATAATGTTTCTAATTCATGTGAAATTGAGAAGTTAGAAGTGCTCGATGATGAGGAGAACGAAGCCGTCGAAATATTATAATAAACCGGGCGTTGGATTGGGCTCAATGAGAGTATATTGAGCAAAATGACGTTTAAGAGAGAAGGCTCTCTTCTGAGTACTGCACTTTCGCATACAAACGAAGAGATGCGGTTTGAAAATAGAATTTGCCGATTCCAGAAATCGAATAATTTTTGATCTGATTTCGAAATGTGTTTCGTGTGATTTCTGGAACCAGCATCGACACTAACAACAACGTCCGCCTCGAAGTCATACACAGAATATCTCTTGCCAACAGATGCTACTTTGAACTAAGTAGGCAATGGGAGAAGTAAAGTCTTCACTCGACGAACAAAAACAAAACTCTATAAGTCCCTCATTATTCCCATCCTGCTATATGATGCAGAGGCATGGACGATGACAACATCTAATGAGTCGACGTTACGAGTTTTCGAAATAAAGGTTCTGCGGAAGATTTATGGTCCTTTGCGCGTTGGCCACAGCGAATATCGCATTCGATGGAACAATGTGCATTGATATAGTTCAGCTAATTAAATACGCCGACTAGGTCATGACGTCCGAATAGACGAAAACACTCCAGCTCTGAAAGTAATTGAGGAAGACCTCCACTCTGGAGGGAGGGATCAGGCAGAGAAGGACCTGGCTTCGCTCGGGATCTCCAATTGGCGCCACCTTGCGAAAAAAAACGACAGGCGCGCTGTTGTTAACTCGACTATAACCGCGTAAGACCATTTCTCACGTTATTAAACGCTTTAACACATTGAGTGCCATGGCTACACGTTTTCGTGCGACAGGCATTGTCTGGCCTTAGGTATTGTCATGTGTTTTTGGTTGACGCTACAGAGTTTTTTAAATGTATTTCTAGTAGCCTAATGTTTGCCCTAAATTTTGGTCCGAGTTTCATAGAGATATCTTCATTTTTGCGGTTTTTATAATAAAAACTCGGAGGTTCTTTTTAATTTTGAAAATTTATTGGAATTCATTCGATATTTCGGAAAAAAAGTATAAAAGAGATATTGGAAAATTAAAATTAGGATATGATAGCTCCAATTACATGGATTTTTTACATTAATTTTTTAGATGTGTATATTTTGGAAAGCAATCAATGCACAATTGGAGAGTGTTGGGGCATTGCGGACAGTACGAAGTTGTCCTTTTGATATTCTTTCTTGCTTCCTTTCAACTAAATTTTCTTTTTGCTTCAGCGTAGCATAAAACACAAGCACGTCGGATGGTTTTATTATTTTCATCTACTCTTTTTGTGATAATATGATTTGATTGCGATATAGGCTGCGGGGATGTGAGATCTATGTATAGTAGGCCCGTATATTAATGTTTCTATTCGTAGCTGCTTTATACATAGTATAGGTATTTACCACGGAAAGTCCAAATAAAAGTTCAATTCCCAGCTTTCGGTACCGTTTTAACCCTTTGCGAAGGGTATTTTCGTATGAAGCCATTTGATCGGAAAGATCAATGCCTGATTTCCCCTTATTATATTCTACCACAGCCAGTGGCTTTTCTGTTGCTCGTCTTTTACGTCTCGCTCCTTGACTAGTTGAAGGCTCCGCAGGATTATGAGCTCCATCTGTTATGGATACCATTATCGGGGCATGTAAATGTAAAGGAAAATGCGTAAAACGAAAAAAAAAGAAATAGCAAAAAAAATTGCGTCGCACATTTTCGTATGACATCGATTTTTACGATTGCAATTCCGTCGTGCAGTGCCATGTCGTAAGGAAACGTGCGACAAAAAAAAACCGTTATAAAATCCAAAATAAACCACAAAATCATCCGGGATTGGCGCAGAACTGAATATTTTCTACTTTTACACCAGTTTATAGCAAAAAATGTGCTTGGCACCCGGGGAAGGTTTTCGTCAAAACCCCTTGGCACTCAATGTGTTAAGGAAGATATGTGATAGGGAGAAAGGTTGTGGTAAAAATAATCGTTGTGACCTTTCTCGAAAAAAAACTCGAGAATTTTGGGAAGGAAATTGACCAGGAAGATTGTTCAGAATCTTTCGTTTCGGACAAAAACGCCGACAGGAAAGAGACCACAAAACGAGCTAAGATGCCAACGAAAGATTTTGTTAAGAAATTCGAATGCTGCAAAATGGCTGACGAGACTTTCGTCTTTAGTGGACTTCTCTGTGCTACCTGGACAGGAATTTTATACAGCCGATTCTCGAGGAAATATTGCTGAATAATTCTAAGTGAAAAAGGTGACAAAATTGCTTGTATGGCAGTGAAGTATCCACGTTTTTTTGGCCGGATCTCGCTTCATGTCACTAGCAAAACAGCATTTAGTACCTAGAAAAGCGTATTCGCCTAACTGTACAGAACGAAGGCTGATTGAGATATACTCGGCTTTAGTAAAAAGGTAGATAAAGGCAACAAAAAAGTGACCAAAACCCTTTCATACTTTATAGGAATGTTGTCTTCACCAGTTATGAGGGTATCAGATACTACCTTAAAAGCTATATTGGACGGAGTTTCGAAAAAATTAAAACTTTTTATTAATACAACAAAACAACGGGTTATCCAAGTAGACATAATTTTTTCACAGATCACGCGAAAGTCGTATCATGCTGTCATATTCAGGGGTGTTGTGGAATCCGATAGTTGTCAGAATCAGAATTGAAACCGATCAAAAACCGGTGTCATGAATTCAGATATTATTGGTTTGATATTCGAAACCGAATTTGTATCGGTTTTGAGTGCCACGGAAACCACTTTTATCGGTTTTGCTATCAGAAACAAAGCAAGAAGATAGTCGCTCACAGAAATGTAAGTTAAGAAATCAAGTTATTTTATTATTTCGAATTAATTTATCTTTACTTCTATAGGGGAAAACATAAGTATAAAACAAGAAATGTGTTAATTATTGACTTTTTGGAAAAAAACAATCCGGATATTTAAAGATATTCGATTTACAAAACGTAATTTAACACCCAAATGTGTGTTTATTCATTCGATAAATGTTATATCTTAAAATCTTTAAGATTAATTAAAAACTTTAACAGGATTGCTTCCAAATGTATTCGTTTGCAAGTTTTGTCACATTAGTAAACAGCTTGTTCGAATATTAGTTTTGCGTATGTTCGAAAAGACGAAAATACAATCAGATTCTGTAACACCGTTTAAAATCAAAATTGGTTTGAAATTCTGACAACTTAGCAATTCTGTCTTGGATTCCACAACACCCCTGGTTTTTTTTGTTCAGTATTGTTTTCATTTTATCATGGAAAGACTAACGCCTGAACAATGTTTGCAAATCGTTCAACTTTATTACGAAAATTCGCGCTCTGTAAAGAATGTGCTTCTTGCGCTTCGCTCATCTTATGGTCAACATAATCGGCCTACTGGCGTACTATCCGCAACACCATCACCCATTTTTCATTATTGGATAATATTCGTCCAGCACCCAGGGAAGGAAATATAGCAGCTGTGGCTGAGAGTGTACACGAAGCATTATTTCGAGCATTGAGCCGGTCGATTGGCCACCAAGATCGTGTAATATAACACCGTACGACTTTTTCCTGAGACGTAGCCGCGGACAACATTTGAAAAAGATAATCTTCATGCCAAATAATGTTTTTCGAATCATAATAAACATTCCCAATGAAATTTTCACGGTACAAATTCTACTGACCAAAATTTGTTAAATTAAAATTGAGGCATCCTTCTGCGAACCAGAACAAATTTATGGTAGCTTCAAGGCGCTTTATTAACAAAGCAGATTTTTGAACAAACAAACCATATTTTCTTCCTGTCCAAGTGAGATTATTCGTGGCTTTATAGAAATCAGTCCGATTAGGTAACCTAACCTAATTAATAATGAAAGGTTCTTAAATTCGAAAATATATTTTTGCACAAATTTTAGGAGCAAATACTTTTATGGAGACAACGAGATTGAAACGTTGTCGAAGGAGCTTGCAACTGAAAAAATGCCACTACACTACACAAATTTGAAAATCCAATACAAAGTCTGATCAATTAGTCAACTATAATATATACTTTCCATACGGGGCTTCTTCGTAATTAAACATTCGTACCTTTCCCAATAATATCTTCCCAATAGTTATTTGGCTCCCCATGTGTAAAAGAACTTAAAAAAATAAATATGTTAGAGCTGCTGGTATTCGACTAATAGACTAACCGAATTAACCGATTTTCGATTAACCGCTCATTTTGGACTATCCGGTTAACAGTTCTCTGTCGACTATTCGAATAGTAAGCGTTCAACTTTTAAAATTTTTTTCTATGTAAATAAGTATAATAATATAAATATATAATAAGAATAGAACTTATGGTATTCGACTAATTGACTAACCGTATTAAGCGAATAGAGCATTATTCGAATAGTAGCATTTGGTTTGTAATATTCGGATAGTCGTAAGTCGTCGATATACCGCATTGATCATGTTGGTGGTGGCGTTAACACAAATTTTTTTGTTTTGTTACATTTTGAAATTTTTTGACCAACAACAAAACACCTTTTTCAGGCAAAAAGTTAAGTTTCTCAAACGAACACAAAAGTTTCTCAAACGAACATAAAAGTGTCCAAGGCCGCGAAAGCAGAATGGAGTTCGAGTGAACCTTAGAATTGCATCCCCCGAATTCGGAGTTAAGATGGATATAGACAGATAGAGGAGGTTCCTCGGGTTAAGAATATAGATATAAATATGCGACTTATGGTTTTTAGGTAGGTAGGTAGGTAGGAGTGCAGCCCTATCGGGCTCAATTAGCACTGATGTGCCATTTTGATACACTATTCGTAGAACCTCCTGTATCTGCTGTTACGTTCCACCTTCTCTCTTAAACCATTTTGAGGTTTCGATGAAACTACTTATGTCCGATATGCTTTTGGTGGAAATCCATTCAAGGTTTGGTGCTTGGTGGATTCCGAGTGTTTTGTGTCGGATCTGTGCCAGAGCTGGGCATTCGCAGAGAAAGTGGAAGATTGTTTCCTTGTTTCCTGCTTCTCCGCAGCTACGGCAGATGTCGTTGTAGGGCATACCCATTTTAGACGCATGTTCCCCAAATGGCCCTGTTGTGGTAGCTGTTATTCTGTAAATACTTTTTCTTGACCTATTTAATAGGTCGTTGGTCCTTTTCCTGTCGTATGTTAGCCATAATTGTTTAGTTATGACGCATTTTGTATTGTTTTTCCACCTGTTGTTAGCAATTTGTTGAAAAGGTTTATTGATCTCTCCTTTGATCGATCCTAGCGGGCTCGGTATGAGCTCCGCCTCGGATTCATTGAGGAAAGCTCCTGCCTTTGCCAACTCATCTGCTTTTTCGTTACCGAAAATGTTCCTGTGGGCGGGAACCCAGATCAAGTTTAGCTGGAGCTTGTCTTTTATTGAGCTTAGTGCTCTCTTGCAGTTGTGAACCACACTTGAATTTGTCATGGGTGAAGACAATGCCAGGAGGGCCGCCTGGCTATCCGTAAATATAGTTGCTTTATGTATATTCCCGTGATTTTCTAATAGAACTTCGCAGGCTTTTTCTATGCCTAGTACTTCTGCTTGGAAGATGCTAGCCGAGTTCGGTAGACGTATAGAGAGAGATATGCCCAGATCAGCGGAGAATACCCCCGTGCCCACTCCGCAGTCCATTTTGGACCCGTCGGTATAGACTGAGGTGGTACCCTCCTCTGCAATTGAACCTCTTCTTCATTCTCGTCTAGATGGTATCCTCACCTGGAAGTGTCTATTGAAATCCAGCTTTGGGAGAATGTAGTCTGATTTATTAATAGTGAGCTTGTTTAGGATTACACTATGTCCACTATGGTTTTTATTTATTACATTTTTAAATATAATAATTATAATTATTTATTTTTGGTAATTGTTTATTTATTGACAAATTTATGTACATATACAAGTGGTATCAACTAATAATTCACATAAAAGATGAAATTAATTGTCTTATCTACTTAACTATTAAAATTATTATTATGATTCAAACTTAATTATAAAAATAAATAATTAGACGCAAAATTTATAAATAAAACCCTTTTGGTAAAAAATTAAGAATACATGCATATGTATGTATGTACATTAGGGTGCTTCAAAAAAAAAAAATTTTAATTTTTTTTTTCAACTCTTACCCCCTCAAATGTTAGTGATTGACAAATAAAAAATCCTCCCTCAAGCCAGGCGCTATATCCATTTGACCATACATTTAACATAGGAATTTTCGATTTTTCATTTTAACTAAAATTTCAGCAACTAATTTTCGTTTCTCAAAAAAAAAACCCCATCACATATTCAGAAAGTTCACTTTTCAAACTTTAAAAAATTTCTGCGACAAAGATTTATTATCAAAATTAGACGACTAAACCAAGTGATTTGAAATTCGGAATTTTTTCAATAAAAATAAAAAAAGTTTCTGAGAATAATAATTTTGTTGCAAGAATATTTAAAGTTTGTGCAACACAGCCCAGGTATTGTATCAATGAGTTTTAATGATTTAAAGACATTTGCGTACTATTTGATATATTAAAAGGTAGAATCAATTAGTGGTGTTAATGAAAATGCGTATGTCAATAAATCACATACATATGTACTTGATTTTATTAAATTTTTTCCGTTCAAATGTCTTCAAATATATAAGTGTTCCGTTCGTATATACTTTTATATTATTACTCAAGGGAGGCTCCTCCTTCGATTTTAGAACTAAATAACTATAGAAAAGTTCCAGACAGGAGGTTCCAACAATAAATAGTTCACTAGAAGTACTTGCACTACTTCTGTAAGTAACAACTTATTTATAATATACCATCTATGTACTATATATGTAAATAACATGCTTTTTCATTTCTTGGTATATATGTAAGAATATTAATCACCCTACCCGTTATATTTGCACTTTGTAACAACACTGCTGGATTTAAATTATACTAAACAAATAATATTGCATTTTTAAGTCATTAGTATTACCGATCACTAATTTTTGTAAATATAAACAATTGCAATTCGATTTTACCTGTGAGGTAAACAAATTAGAAATGTGAAATTAATTTCGATAACTTGAAAATCTTTCCAATTAGCCAAGTTGCCATCATACAACCATAACGTAATATTTACTCGCAACAAACTTTAAAAAGTTTACCATTTATCTATTGCCATTTCTGAAATAGCCAAATTGTGCAATGAGTAAATCGGTAAAATTTGTCAATTCGGCCTAACTGGCCATATTCAGAGAACGTGTATTATAGAGAAGGTCCAACCAGAGAACTTAAAGATATAAAGAAGGCAGATAATGTAAAGAATAGAGAAGGTGCAAATTGAATTCTGTATGATATTCGACTGAACGGCTAACAGAGCTTATAGAATTGTAGTACGGAATTCACCATTTTCGATGCGATTTTGGAGAAATGAGCACGTTTTCGCAGAATTATGTGTAAAACGACTGAATTCATGCGGGAATAAATAAATAGAAATGCCTTGAAGAAAAATATACAAAGTCACACAGAGCATGTAAAAAAGCATTCTCTGAGTCGCATATGCGAGATTATTTTGTATTATATGAACCATTTTTTCCGAAAAGTGGTAAAAATGTTTTTTTTTTTTACAAAATCGGGAAAAACTAGTTAAAAATAATTTTAGTTTTATTTCTCTTTAATTTTATTTTTTAATTTTTAAATAAATTAATATTTCAAAAAAATTATATTTATTTCCACTATTACAAAGTGAATATGTGCAAATTGAACTTCATTTCTTCAAAGAAAATTGATGACCTTCATGAAATACGCTTATTCGCATTATTTCGTTATAATTTCCATATTTGTACCAACAGAATTTCTATGGCATATACATATGTATGTATATTATTTCTTCGGCATATTTGTCTGTATGTTTACGAAAGCTAATGCGAGCCACATACATATGTACATACATTCATAATAACAAGTGACACACACATCTCCGTTGCCACGGACAATCAAAGTGCCACAACATTGTGTTGTTGGTAGAAAATCCGAGCTGTGCCGAAAGAAACTAACAAACGATCGCCGACTGTTACCGCTTCCCTTGCTGCTCGAACAACTTCGCCAACAAGCTATCGTATACATATATGTATGTTTTTGTATGAGCTTGCATACATATTGACGCTGATTTTTGCGAGCCACGGAAAAATATTTTTTATTGACAAATATTGTAAATCGACAACAGCTATGTTGCCACTTTTCTCACGACGATGGCAAAAGCTAAAAATCATAAATTGAACAACTCTCTGGTGTTTGTTCTAAGAAAGAAGTGACCAAGAAAGAAAAGCGGTTGTTACCTGGCAAAGCGTAAAAAATGAGATGTGACCTCTATTTTGCTTTGTTTCTCCTCTCATCGAACATCAGAGCAAAAATCTAAAACAATGCGAAGCAAATATTTTATTTGAATCAGATATCAACTTTTTATGCTTT
This sequence comes from Bactrocera dorsalis, assembly GCF_023373825.1. Classification (NCBI taxonomy): domain Eukaryota; kingdom Metazoa; phylum Arthropoda; class Insecta; order Diptera; family Tephritidae; genus Bactrocera; species Bactrocera dorsalis. Next base: position 25,875,439 of record NC_064307.1, on the reverse strand, counting down.
GATCAGCAGTAGTTGCTATTTTTATTGTTGCTTCACTTCGTTGTGAATGGACAATTAGAGAAGAGCACAGTCGTTTCTTCTTTTCGCTACGTGGCGCCAATTGGAGATTCCAAGCGAAGCCCGGTCCTTCTCCACCTGGTCTTTCCAATGGAGTGGAGGTCTTCCTCTGCTTCTCCTGGCGGGTACTGAGTCGAATACTTTCAGAGCTGGAGTGTTTTCGTTCATACGCACAACATGACCTAGAAAGCGTAGCCGCTGTCTCTTAATTCACTGAACTATGTCAATGTCGGCATATATCTCGTACAGCTCATCGTTCCATCGAATGCGATATTGATATTGATAACAAATATGTAGAGAATATCTTTAAATTATAAACAGAATCTTTCGTACAATGGAAAGAAATGAATCTGTTAGTACATATTTATTAATATTTAGTTAGCATTATTTTTTATCTTCTGCAATGTAAAAGAAAATTATTTGGAATTTGATATTATCATTAAAATAGCTAATTCGCTAAAAACATAAAATTTGGTTGCTTCTTTATTAAATTTAGTGTTTAATATATTTACAGTTCACCATATATTTGGTATGTGTGCATGTATAGCTGGTAACGAAAATTCTTTAATGAATTGGTGTTTCGGTAGTTGTGGTTTATTGGGATGTGTGATAACAGGCAACGGTCTTGAATTGTCTGACGGAAGTCTAACAGAAGCTGAACAGTGTGAAATATACGTTTTGTTGGTGGGAATTATTCCACAACCTACTTTTGGTTGGTATTGTTCTTTTCCGCTTAATCGTTCGCCATGGTAAGAGGATTTTATGTTTTAATGTGGTAATGAAATAGTGTTTTTTTTGTAAAATTATTTTTGAAGTATGACTGATACAAGCATGGCATCTTTATTATTAAATTTCTAATTCCTTGTTTTTGCAATTTTTAGGGTCGTGTTCGAACTAAAACAGTTAAGAAGGCCGCAAAGGTCATTATTGAGAAATACTACACGCGCTTGACGTTGGATTTCCACACAAATAAAAGAATATGTGAGGAAGTCGCTATTATTCCTACAAAGCCATTGAGGAATAAGATTGCTGGGTAAGTCTTATGGCGTAAACTGAGAATAACGTTGTACTAAATATCCTAATTTTTTTTTAGATATGTCACACATTTAATGGGTCGTTTGCGACACTCTCAAGTTAGAGGCATTTCCATAAAACTGCAAGAAGAAGAGCGAGAACGTCGTGATAATTATGTACCAGCTGTATCTGCTTTGGAACAGGACATAATTGAAGTTGATTCTGACACCAAGGAAATGTTGAAGCTCTTGGATTTCCACAATATTCGTGGTTTACAATTGACTCAACCATCAACCGGTGGCGCATTCAACAGAAGAAATTAAACTTGTGTTTTAGTGAGAACAAAAATACATTTGTAATTTAACAAAAATATTTTGTTTTTAATTTTTGTATAGGAAAGTGTCAGTTTTATTCTATATCCCATTTACTTCTATTATATTACTTCAGCGAAGTAAACCATTAATAATTTTTTGTGAGCGTATGTTGCTGGTTAGAAATATATGTATATGGTTATAAAGACTCGATGTTTACAAACCAGATTAATATCGTCACCTTAAATGAAAAACAACCTTTCAAAAACATTGAATAACATTTAGTGAGAGTTGCTATATTAGATGCACATTTCTTACTTCTAATTAAATAAGAGTCACAAAATCTTGTTTGCTGTAATTTTTCTATAAGTGAAATAGGTATGTTTTAAATTTGGTTGTAACAAAGAATCTTTTCTAATATACATAAGTTCCGACCACACGTTGCTTTTGCTCACATTCTTATCAGAGGATGTAGAACAGAGAACACAAAACTGTATAGAAGTATGTAAAATGTCAAAATCAGCTCCCAGTTGGTTGTAAGAAACGGGAATGGAACCGAATAATAAATATAAGCTGGATCATTAGTAATAATAAATGCACATACATATGTGTGTCTGACTTTGTCAAACAATTAATTCATACTCAAACTTACATATATGTATCTTATTAATATTACTTATCTCACACGGCATCGTAAGTCAATATGCCAAAATTTACAGTAAATCACACAACATTTTGATTCATGAACGCAAGCGCATACTCAACAAGCAAAGTTGATTCATTCATTATATTCCACGCAAAAATAAGTACATATATGTATGAAAGTATTTGCAGACAAGCAACCGTGTCGCAATTACAGTTATGTACTTGCTAGAACATCCTCAAAAGCAAACAGTATCACATTTCATTGACTATTCACTTGCTTATAAGCGTCTTTTCGCGGCGATGATAAAATCTAAGAATCATACATAAATTGAACACTTTCAAGTGTTCCTTTCAAAAGAAAAAAGTAAACCTCGCAAATATAATTGCTTTCGCCGATTTAAAATATTTTTCAATTTTAAAATAAGTATATCCGTAACTCGCAAACATCTTCGTCGAATATTTCGTCGATCCTTCGAACGAAAGGCCATTCGCCGTTGTAATAATTGCCTTTAATAAGTATTGAAAAAAGATTGATTTCTATCACAATTTTATTCTAAGACAAAATTTGAAACCCTTAGTGCAAGAAAGCCCTAACGAGCTATAGGAAATACTAATAACAAAAGATGAAAATGTTAGGAAAGATGTAATAACTTTGGGAGCAGAGACTCCAAAGCGCCAGCCCTTGTTAAATAAGTAAACAAAAACAAATCTAAGGTAAAGAAAGAAATGACTCTTGCCAAAAAGATCCTGGGATGTCTGCCGACGAAAACATACGAAAATAATGTTTGTATCAATAAGAATTTTAATAACGAAGATATTAAATAAAAAAGAAATAACTGGATGAACATCTACAGCAAATTTTTTAAATAGGCAGTTTTTTCATGTCCCTGATTACATCTAACCCCGTGAAAATGATTATTAAATAATGGCTATTATTCACGTCCAGAAAGGGGTTTATACATGGCTTGCTTACCGATTTTGCAGCGTTCATAGCGTAAGCTACTCCTATGACAGTAAAACAAGACGCTAATATGTTTTACAGAATTGAGCTTTTATTATTTCATAAAAATTAAGAAGTTTCTTTGCGCATACTATTAACAAGTAATTCAGGCGGTTTACTATTTTGTTTTTGTCAGTTATTATTATTTGTTGCTCCAGTTAATTTCCTTTTGTATTTGATTGAAACTCAAGGATTGGCCAAGTTAAAAACTGAATTAATGTATTTTTTTTAACGCATTAAACTTGTAATCGCACGCGATTTTTGTCATTTACATATCGTCGCCTAAAAAGAATAGAAATAGAAACTACTCATATTGAAATAAACTTTTGTTTAGGTTATAATTTAGTTATATCAGATAGCAGAAGGTTAAATTTTTTTTTTATGGTTATTTTACATTTTAAACAACGATAGGCTCCATTAACGTTAAAATTTTGGCTTTAATTTAATCTATTATTACACTCAAAAATTCGACAAAAATATTAAATAAAATATTGCGGAAGTGTTATAAAACGTCAAATTATACAATGTATCGGTTTGCAATGTGATTTAACATTGCTTACGGATGTTGTACAAATACTGTAATCAATCGATGCTTTCCAGTAGTACATTGACGATGTCGGCCATAACCTGCCATATGCCAAACGAATAGTTTCTTATGAATTTCACGGTGCTACTGCACGTACAAACGCATATTTTAAAGAATAAAGCCGCATACCGAACATAAATTTATTGTCAATAATAACTGTTTACACAGAATATAGATGTTTCTATTGTTTTGGAATAAATACAATATGTTTTGTACACTATCAAACAAAAAGTAAATACAAAATAAAGATTAATGCTTAATCTCAATTTTCCATTTACATATTTGCAATCCTAAAAAATTTTGAGATAATTTGAACGGCATGGATATTGCGTGGCAGTTAAAAAATGTGGTCGGTTTCAGATGTTATCTATGCGGTCAGCTTTAATATCTTTAATTCCTCCAAGAACTTAGCCTCCATTGAAATTTTATTTAGTTGATTCAACTCAAGCGTTTCACCTTGCTCTTGGCGCAACTTCAGTTTTTTAATGTCGGACAATTTTTTTGCAACGTGCCGAATTTTTTTCTCTTTCTCTGGGTTTGGTTTTTTTGCTGATTGTATTTGACCTTCTTGACTATTTGCATCCGTTTCCTTGTTTAATGGTTGCTTTGCTTTGAATTTCCGATTTTGATTATTCAAATGCTCATCATTTAAATTCGATTCGTTTTTAAAATCTTTTTCGGCACTTGTTGCAGGCGGCGCATTATTTCCAAGGACCACGTCTTTCTTATTTTTTATCCTGTTTCCTTTCAAACCGCCTTTTCTGCCAACTGGGAAACCTTTAAATATAAATTATATTATTATATAAAGAAAGCATTATTTTTATTTATGTAATAAATGTGTAGAAACCTTTGACATTTTTTTTAACTTGAACCAAAATTTTACATATAAAACTGAAACATGATTTTCTAGTTAATGCAAAGATATAGTTTTTAGCATAGTGAAAATTAAATTAATGAAATTTATAGAAATCCATTGATTCCCTACGAAAAGTGTTAAGTCCATTTATAGAAAGGAATTTCTGAACATAAACTCCAATTATTCATTAATTGTATATTATAAAGTATTCGCTAGCTAAAATACTAATTAAAAGTCTGTCAACGCAATTAGCCGATAATTAAATTAAATATATTTGGCTGTGAAATTAGTGTTTGTTTTACTTTAATGTTTTGACCTTATTCAATTAAATTAAATTAAAAAATAAGAGGCGCCGATGTTGGGCCACAATAATATATAGCAGCCATAAAAATCGAACTACGAAATACATGGAAAACTTTTGTATTTATCTTCACACAATTTAACATGGATGGCAAAAAAAGTGAAGACAAGTTCGTAGATGGGCGTAACTGATCCACTACTCCACCCATAAAACGCCATTAAACGAAAATCAACTAAGTGCTTAATTTAACACTAAATTAAGATATTACACCGTTATTTGACATAGGCCCTCTAAGAGCTTTAATTTACATATCTTTTGAGCACACCAATCTACACTGTAAAATTGGATGATATCATCGCACACTCCCCATCTCATATAACGGTTCTGTTAAAAACAGAGGCACTAAATTTTACACCTGGGATGATACAAGAGGACTTCGTAGGAGCCGATGTCAAAAATGGATGATGGGTGCGGTACCGCTCACTTTTTGGTGAATAGCTACATATATCTCAGAACCTACTCGACCGTTATTGACCAAATTTGGTATATACCTTGGCATTCTTATGTCCCAGTTCTAAACAAACGAAAGCAGACTATATCGCTCAATAGCACCAGCACACCTAATCCTGGATTGCTCAGCAATCTGTGGAAAAAGGCTCAAGGCCCTGGATTCCGTATATACCAGCAGGAATCACATCACCTCACTGGCGCCCGGCAAACTACTGGAACTGTTCAGGCTACTGGGGCTCTGGGAGGTCATGTGATATAGGGGAGGACACAATAGACCCTAGGTCGCGGTGCAGAACCTCAAATTTTATTCTATTTCTAGGTCGTTTCCTAATAATAGTGTACCTAATTGAAAGATTGTCGAACTTCCAGTTGATACCACATATACCGGCCAATGTGAGTTATCTTAATAAAATTGAGGGAGTGTGTTTCTCTAATAACGATGCATCTTTGTGACTAAAATCAGGTAAAAACTCAGCCTAGATCCCATATAATTAACAAACATTATCCACCTGAAGGTATTGCTACATCAATCATAAAATTAGCTAATGAATAGATTTACTACTGTTTATTCTGTAATTTCTACCTTCTCTTGTTTGTTTAGAAAAAATCATTAAGCGATATGAAAATTACCTGCTTGTGTTGAATTAACTTTAACTTGTGAACGTGGCATAAATTGTTCTGGGTCTTTTCCCTCTTTGATCATTCGAAGATGAGGAGGAGTGTATGCTTTTTTACTTGCTTCTGGTAAACTCGATTTAATTCCTTCAGGTTTTATTTTAGTTATCACGGGTTCCGCAAATTGATTTTCGGGATATTTTTGCCATTCAATTCCCAAAAGCTCTTGCCCTTGTGGCCATATAGTTTCATGCACTAATGATCCTGAATAGTGATAAACCTTAAACCTAAAAGTAAAGACAATATATAAAGAAAAGATTAATAAAATTTTTTTAAGGAAGTTAGTTGGTAGACAAAATACTGTTTCTGATGTATGTATTTATTTAGTGAAATATCGATAATTTCAAATTTTATTTTTACTCTCAAAATAAGAAAATTGATAAAATTTAAATCGTTTGAATTTGTAAGTTGGCCGACCAGATGGATCTGTGCGAGCTCTTGTTCAAATCGAAAAACACGATGTTTTATTTTTAACTTCATTATATGATTAATTATGCATTACACATACTCGTATATTTCAATACAAAAACAAAATGTAAAATATTAATTCAATATTTTTTTTTTAATGAATTAATTGTAATCCCGATTGTATGAGGAAGATCACTGATGCGTAAAAATAACTTCAATCAATTTTCCAATTGCAAGCAATCAAAAATAGTAATTAGATGTATGTACATACAAAATTGAGAAAAGCACGGAAGTGATCTAGTTTACGTACCCGTTGCCTATCCGTAGTCTTGGAGCTGTTGTTGCTGTAGCAAAGTACATTCCATTAGGGTTCCATTCAAAGTATGTTGTATCAGGGCATTTTATATTTGTAACGTTTTCTTTTTTCTTAATATCCCATATTTCAACGTTTCCCGGCAAATTACCAAAACCTGCTAAAGCTAGAAGTGCAAAGTAGTTAAGAAAATCTAATATTTAAAGATTAAATCACAAACACAAGTTATATAAAATATTTTTGAAAAGGATATGATTTCCGAATGAATTAAAATAAGCACAATTTCGCGGACCCTCTCCGAAGTCGAAAATAACATCACATTTCAAGTTGTAAAGTGCTGCCTTAGATGGCATAAATCCGTAAACCACAACGAATTCAGTTGCCTTTGGGCTCCATTTAACGCAATGAACAGGTCCTTCTTTTGCTGTAATATAAAGAAAAGTCAAAATAAAAATATTCTGTTATTCCCATTCGCTTAATTTTCGCAAAATGTCATTTAGTTAGTAAGAATATGTAGAAGTAAATTCGATCATTTACTAAATTATATCTACCCATTCTATGAATGTTGATAACTGAGATATAACAATTATAATGCAAATGACAAATACGTTTCTGAGTGTCTGCAAGTGTGAAAAATACATAAATACGGACGAACGAAAAACTACTAAATTTTTAAGCTTTCACCGCGATAATGCACAGTAAAACAGAAATAGTCTTGTTTACCGCTACATTTATTGAATCGGTAAATATAACGTACTTTTTACCAGGACATATGATATTGGACCGTCTGAGTCCTTAGTGAGTACAAAAACAGTAATAACATATGCTCGATCCGAAGGTCGTTCATATGAATCATTTTTCACCATGGTTATTTCCAAACACCTCTGACAACGAATTCAGAATTAAAATATGTTATAATAGATTCAAAGATATTATGTCTTTGTCACAAATCTATTCTAGAAGAGTTTCATGATGAATAAATAACGTTGCCTTACCGATTATATGAGAAATAAGCATAAATATAATATATTCATTTTCTGGTAATGGTATATTACTTACATAAAGGTACAGAGCAAGAATCCCCCTTGGTCGCCATAAAATGTAATGCTTGATTTCCATAATATGATGCCCCACTTTTATCAACTTCTGTAGATGTTAATAGTAGAATCCCGGATCCACGTTTGTTCCAAAGTAAATCAACACGATCAGCTTGGAAAAAACTTTTACAAGCAATTGCTTGGTTAGGTGAAAGCGAAGGATATTTATAAAGCTTGCACATTGACGGTCCTCCCTTACTACCAGGTGTATATACCGCAACATAAGGTGGGCAAGCTCCTGGGGACAATGACACCACCGCTCCTCTGTTACCACCAATTTTGCGTGTATAGCGGTGAAAACTCGTAATATCTCCTGATATCTCATAAAACAGTGCTTCACCACCTATAACAATGGCCAAAAGTGACTCGTCAGACGACCATGACGGCTCCCAGTCAGTAGGATTTTTCTGCACAGTAGCAAACACCTCCAAACCAGAACTAAGTTCATATATGAACATATTAGATGAACCCTCTGGTTTGTCTTTGGTAATAGTATATAATTCCCATGTTGCTAAGTAATTTCCAAGCGGCGAAAATTTGAGGTAGAAGGCTTTTGGACGTGGCAGTGTGCATTCAATTCCCCAATCGTTGGTTTTAAGTACTTTAATTTCAGTTCCATTTGAATAAGCAAAATATCTACCATCCGCACTAAACGATATAGATCGACAATTTTTGCTGTCTTCTTTTGGAAGATTTGGTTTATACGCATATTGTAAACTCAAGTTTTCACACGACCATACTTCCACTCCAACATTAGAACGAACTAAATTGAAATCATTGAATCAATTAGTCATAATTCAGATATGAATATCACATATATTGAGGAAATTCAATGAAATCCGGAAATTTCTTACCTGCAAGTGTTGGGCAAACAATAGAAGCACCACTGTCCAAAGCCATTGCCAAATTCTAACCTGAATAAATGTTTACACAGTGTTGCCAAGCAACTCCGATAAAATTAGCAAATATGGACACATATGCCCTTAACAAGGCATCTCGACAGGCAATTGATGATTTCTGAAAATGTGTACTGCTATTAATATTGTCACCGTATATCGCATGTATAACAATAACAATGTAAATTTATATCTTGATATCTGTTGCTACAAATAATCTGGGAGAATTTTAATGGTGGATTCACATAGAACTTTTGCTATGCCTTACTATAAAAAATTTGCTTTAGCAAAAAATTTCCAATTTCCAAGAAACTTTTGTGTGAATACTCTTCTTTATTGGCGAAGACACCGCTTACGCGATTATAGCAGAGTTAACAACAGCGCGCCAGTTGTTTCTTCTTTTCGCTACGTGGCGCTAATTGGAGATTCCAAGCGAAGCCAGGTCCTTCTTTACTTAATCTTTCCAATGGAGTGGTGGTCTTCCTCTGCTTCTCCTGGATGTACTGAGTCGAATACTTTCAGAGCTGGAATTTTTTCGTTCATACGCACAACATGACCCAGCCAGCAAAGCCGCTGGCTTTTAACTCGCTGAACTATGTCAATGTCGCCATATTGCTCTTCGTTCCATTGAATGCGAAATTCGCCGTGGCCAACGTCCATACCTCTGCACCATATAGCAGAACGGGAATAATGAGTGACTTACAGAGTTTGGTTTTTGTTCGTCGAGAGAGGATTTTACTTCTTAATTACCTACTAAGTCCGAAGCAGCACCTGTTGGCAAGAGTTACAATGCGTTGGATTTCCAGTCTGACATTGTTGGTGTGTTTATACTGGTTCCTAAATAGACGAAATTATCTATAACTTCAAAGTTATGACTGTCAACAGTGTCATCGACATACCTCAGCAGTTGTACACTCTTATAAAAGATTGTACCTGCTCGATTAAGTTCTGCAGCTCGAATTATTTTCTCCAGCAGCAGTTTTTTATCGAACGGCTCGGAGAGGTTCTTCCCGATCCTGGACCGAGCTTTTGGTGTTGCTCAACGTCAGTATACACAGCCATATTAGTTTTTCGGGGATACCAAAGTCATAAAGGCAGCTCCTTTTCGTGCTGTCGAAAGCAGCTTTGTAATCGACGAAAAGGTGGTGTGTGTCGATTCTCCTTTCACGGTAATTTTCCAAAAATTTGGCGCATGATGAATATCTGGTCGGCTGTAGGTTTGCCAGGTCTAAAACCACACTAATAAGGTCCAATCAGTTTGTTGACGGTGGGCTTTACTCTTTCACACAATACGATCGATAGAACCTTATACGCGATGTTGAGGAGACATACCCCACGGTAGTTAGGCATCGGTCACTAGATCCCTTTTGGGGGTTCTACAAGAGTATGATCCGGTCTTGAAACCTTCTGTAAGCCGCCGCATTTTTTCGTAGAATTTTCGAGCATTACTTCTTTCGGCCAGCTTATCAAGCTCTTCATACTCACGCATTTCGGCCTCTTCTTATCTATCCCATCCCGCACGTGTTGTGGTCGCTCGTAACGTTGGGAGGTAGGCAGCCTGTTTTCTCTCCGCTGCATGGTTTAGGTTGCAGCTGTACGTAAGGAATTTGAAATGCCGTCCCACAGTTCCTTTATACTGAGTTGTTGACGAGTGCTCTCAGAAATCAGGAGTGCAAGTCGAGTAGAAAATCGTCCTGTTGTCTGTTGTGATTGCAGCTTCTCGATGTCGAACTTTCCTCGTGTTTGTTGACATGCGTTTTTTGCTGCACAGAGGCGGGTGCGTATCTTGGCTGCAATAAGATAGTGGTCCGAGTCGATGTTAGGACCTCGGTGGGCACGCTTCTAAAACACTGGAGATGTTTCTTCCGTCTATCACTATATGATCGATCTGGTTGGTGGTTTTTCGATCCGAAGACCGGCGGAGGCTTGATGAATTTTCTTATGCTGGAATCTAGTGCTACAGATAACCATATTTCGGGCGGCGATGATAGCTGAGTTTGGTAGCCGCATACAGAGAGATATCCTCGATATATGCCCCCGTCGCTATTCCGTAGCTCATTTTGAACACGTCGGTATTGATTGATACTAATAACATTAAAGAATTAATATGGAAACTAAGCTATACAAACGATGTGCTTTCTAGTAATTAAATCATGTAACCGATTGAGACCTGTATAAAATAAAAGAGCGAATATCAGTACTGCGGACTTTAGGTATTGAAAGTGCATTAACGCGAGATAAGCGATACGAGAGCTATACTTCCGTTAATTACTTATTTTACAACTTTTACTGCAACAAGTAAAAATTGTAAATAAAAGCAAGTAAGGAAAGGCTAAGTTCGGGTGCAACCGAACATTTTATTCTCTTGCAACATGAAAAAAACCAAAGCCAGGGAAATACTTTAAGGTGTAAAACCAATCGTATAGAATAAAGTCAGTCGGATGTTCGAAAATAATGATATTAAGTAGATACATATATAGGGGCAAGGCCAAGTTTTCGCTCAATTTTATTTATTTTAAGCACAAAGATACACTCTTATGAGTAAAATATACTCTCCCATTTTCATTGAGATAACTCGCAACTCGGAAGTTCGAAAATCTTTATTTTAAGTATATGGGCGATAAGGTAAATATTGGTCCAATTCAACCCGTTATTGACATACAGACATACCTTTTAAGAGAAGAATTATCCTTTAATTTCAGTTATATACATCACACATTAACCGAGGGTCTAAATATTCGGTACCTAGGGGCTTGAACCGTTTTGATTGGACTTAAACAATTTTTGGTCATAAGGTGGCCTACTCTAAAGACATTATTTTATCCCGTTATATTAATTGCTTCTTAAGTTTATGTACTAGAAACTGAACGAATCAAGTGGAATTTAAAATTGTGCTACATGGGAAGTAGGCGTGGTTGTTGTCCGATTTTATACAACAATTAGGTGAACAAAACTAGAATATTCTGTAGCAACTGGTCGCAAGAGTAAAAAATGCACACAGCTTTTATTCATTCCCTGTATCTGGATATCTGTATCCCTCATCAAAAATCCCATCCCTTGGAATTTTTTTTTGCTTATTACTACATTTTCATAATCAAGATGTCAAAAATGGAAAAGTTTGTAAGCTTCGACGGAAGAGAATTAATCAAATGTTGGTAAGTACTGAAAGCGAGAGGAGCACATAACACATTAACACATACATACATAATACATAATTTCCTCTTAATAGATATGATAACATATCTAAAGGCGGAGTGAATATTATTATTTTGAGTTAAACCTTAAAAGAACTGTTTATTTTGAAGGTCTTTTCAATTAATTATTTTAAATCTCTCTCCAAAAAGTGTGTTAAAACTTTCCATTGTCGGTTCCATGGCCGCCCTATTTTCGAATTGGTTGAAGAAGTCCAGACTGAACCTCAAACGATCAGAGTACCGCAGTCCAGACTAGAACAAGATGTCTCCTGATGTCCCCCAAACTAACATTTACATAAAGGAGATTAACACTCTTTCATCAAAGAAGTTTTTGCCATTCCTTTAGTTACCTGCCGCTACCCATGTAGACGAAATTGACAATGCACAGACCAGATTTCGAAGACAACCAATTTTGGACTGCATTCCCTGTGGAGCAATTAATACCTTCAGTGACTCTGTTTCGGTGAATGGCGTACTTGGAGTCCAAACATGTCCTGGATGACAACTTGCCCGATACTGGTCCGAACCCGACGAAGCAGCTCGATTCCTATCGTTATGTAATTTTGATGACAACTAACATATTACTCTCCCCCAAACAAAACTTAGATAATCGCTATAACAACAACAACAGTTTACAGCGATAACAGCAAGGACACCACGGTATAGTAGCGACCAAAATTATTTTTTTTAAGCGCTGCCGAAAACCGCCTATAAATAATGCCTCTAAAGCAAAGTAGTCCGTGTGTGAACACAGTCTGAGATCACTTATTAGAAAGTGGGAACACAAAATCTTTTTCATCTACTTATTTCTATATAATTTTTCCAATGTTTTGAAAAAGAGGGAGAATGCAAACAGTATGTGTTGCAATAAATGAACGTATGTCAACAAAAAGATTTAAAAAGCAAATTTGCTACATATGGATGCATACAAATGTTTTTGATTATGAAAATTATTATTTTTGCTTATCGCTTAATTATTCTCTCAACAATGCACATACATATCTGTACAAACATATTTAAATACATATGTATGTATGTAAGTATGTGCATACAAACATACATATCTATGTATTCCAAAACGTTTGTCATTGATAAAGGCAATGCTATTCTGATCTTTTGATCAGAGTATTTAGAAGTGCCGCGGTATCAAAATGGTGAAGGTGTGGTATATGGATAATAAAGAAAATGACCAACGTTTGGAGCATCATAAAAGCCCACCCGAATATTTGTCACTAGAAGATCTTCACCAGAAAACAGGCGTAGAACACTTCACTGTGAGTATTTTGTAAGCATTCATATCATATGACGAAGTTATTTAAATTGTCTGGTTTTACGTATTGTACGATAGTTATCGATACTTGTCCAACACGTCTGACGATTAGTGAGGATGTTAAAAATTTGTTAATACAACTAATAAGTAGCACACATATGAGAAAACAATAAAATATGGAATAGTCAGGTACTTCAAAATATTCGGAAATACAATATAACAATTAGTTTTGTACACATATAACACTTATCATGGCTGACTACGTTCATATGAGGACCTTTTTTGTCGCCCAAACCGTAATCGACTAAAATAAGTATACGCAAATACAACTCTGAACGCTATGTTTTCGCATCGTTATAACTTATAACTTTATGAGACTATGTGAAACCCCTAAAAATAATATGTTCGAAAATTTTAATTTTATTTTCTTTTTTTCTTGTAATGTGCAGGCATGTATATATGTATTGTTACGAATTTACTCTTGCTAGTTTACTTTGTTAGGTTCGTATCTCTGGATTGACAAATAAAATCAACACTGTTTAATTTAATTCAACAACTCTTTATTTCACAACTCGTCTACACTATAGCAGTTTACTCTTAGCACTGATTTATTACGTTGGCGCTGCCACGGCTTATATAGCCACGCACTTCTCGCTGATGCCGACGTGTCCTTCTAGAATATCGCGTCTGGAAATTACCAGAACATACGGCTATACGGCGCCAGACGCAAGCAGACAGTCGCGGCGCCAGACTCAGCAATTGTTTACCTAGACAAGCAGACAGTGCGGCGCCAGATGTCTATTGTTTCGACGAGCAGACAGCCGTGGCGCCAGATGTCTACAACAAGACAAATGCTATTCCATATACCTACAGCTATTGTTCATAATCAGGGATGCATATAGTAATACAAATATAACTTAATACTACTTTTGTAACACTGCCCTCCACTAAAGCCTAATCGTCCCGATTAGGCACAAATCCTCTTGAACCAAATGGGGCGAGTCTCTCCAAATGTACTACTTTCATTTTACATCGTGCTTTTCCATTTCTTTGTATGCGGTATACCACGTCATTAAGTCGTTTCATCACCATATAGGGTCCTTCCCAGGCTGTCTGCAGTTTCGGGGACAAGCCTTTCTTTCGAAGTGGATTGTACAACAGGACCAGATCACCTTGTTCAAAACCTTTTGAATTTGCCGCTTGATCGAACCGGTCCTTCATCTTATTGCTCATCAGATGCGTATGCTGTCTTACCATTAGATGCAATTCATTCATTTCTTCCTTTAAGGCAGAACAATAATCTCCATCATTTCTTACAGCTGTAGGATTCGTTCCAAACTTAAGATCAGCAGGGAGTCGCAGATCAGATCCGAAAATAATCTTTGCCGGCGTGTAACCAGTTGTCTCGTGCTTCGCTGAACGATACGCCAGCAGGAACATCTGGATGCGCTTGTCCCAATTCCGTTGGTCTTTATCAACGATTTTCCGCAGATGTTCTTCGAGCGTTCGGTTGAATCTCTCTACCATCCCATCTGATTGTGGGTGTAACGCTGTTGTCCGTGTCTTGTGGATGCCCAATAATGTACAGACTTCTTGGAAAATGGAAGATTCGAAATTTCTGCCTTGATCTGAGTGTAATTCGACGGGCACTCCGAACCTTGTTATCCAATTTTCTACAAACGCTTCGGCTACTGTCTTCGCTTCCTGGTTTGGTAAGGCATATACTTCTGGCCATTTACTGAAATAGTCCATGACAACCAGTAGATATTTGTTTCCGGCCGTACTGGTTGGGAACGGACCTGCAATATCCATTGCGACTCGTTCAAATGGTGATCCCACGTTGTACTGTTGTAGCCTACCGCGACTTTTGGCTTTAGGACCTTTAGCTGCCATGCACTCTACGCAATTACTTATCCATTCTGCTATGGAATCTCGACAACCGATCCAGTAGAACCGTTGTTTAATCTTCTCTATAGTTTTTGTTATTCCAAGGTGCCCTCCACTAGGTCCATTGTGATATTCTTCCAATACTTTTGGGATCATGGACTTCGGTACTATGATCAGCAGACGAGAATGTTTGCCATCTTCGCTTTCCCAGGTACGATGAAGGTATCCATTAACGAGGTTTATGCTGTTCCATTGGGCCCAATATGCTTTTGCAGTTGGACTCTCGCTACTTATTTGTTCCTTTGGTGGTCGTACCCCATTTTCTTTGGCCATTACCAGCTTTGCAAGATCAGGGTCCTCCAGCTGATTGATTCTGATGCGATGAGGAGTCCAATCATCTTCAGGTTCTATATTCAGTAATCGCACGTCGATTATACCTTCTTTTCCTTCTGATTTGGAGCAATGTTTACATTCCAGTGGACAAGGGCGACGTGATAATGCATCCGCATTTTTGTGGTGAATCCTCTTTCGGTGTTCTGTTGGTTGTTTCCATTTTGATGGGTTTACTTTTATCTTGCAATTTCGGGCAAAGTGACCCGCTTTTCTACAGTTGAAACATCTGCCTGTTGTATTTACTCGCTGTGCAGCAATTGTCTTCAGAGTCTTCAATATTTCTTCCATCAGCGCCGGTTGTTCCATTTCAACCCTTTGTACTTTGGGTGCTGGTTTACTTAGTAGGGAAGCTGTTTCCTGTGTGAGGGCGTGCGAAACCGTTTCAGCAAACGTTCTTTTTGGCATTGCATATGTGGCGCGTTTGGTGTCCACATCACGAATTCCATTTATGAAACATTGAATTTTTACCCTCTCAATGTAATCCACAGGTGCATCTGCATTTGCCAAATGAGCCAGTCGTTCTATTTCAGTTGCGAACTCTTGCAATGACTCGTTCATCTTCTGACCCCTATTTTGCAGTTCGATCTGGTATATTTGTTTCCGGTGCTCACTACCATATCGTCTTTCTATCGCACTCATCAATGCCTCATAGTTGTCCCGTTCACAGTCTGGAATAGTCTGAAGGATTTCTGCTGCCGGTCCTTTCAATGATACAAACAAGGACGCCACTTTGTCCGCTGCATTCCAGTTATTGGCCATTGCTGTCTTTTCAAACTGAAGTTTGAAAATTTGAAATGGAATACTTCCATCGAATGTGGGTGCCTTCAATCTTGGATTATTTGTTGATGGTGCAGGGCCATGCAGTTGCAGTTCTCGCATACGATTACTCAGTTGAAGAAATTCTGATCTTAAATTTTCTTCGTCATTTTTTATTGTGCTTAATTCGTCTTCAAATTTTGAAAATTTCTCTTGCACTTGTGTATTATTTTCTGTAATCTGTTGTACCAAACGCTTTTCTAACTGCGTATTATTTTCAGTCATTTGTTGTGTAAGGCAAGACTTTAACTGCGATGTATTTTCAGCTATTTGCTGTGCCAGACGATTTTCTGTTTGCACTGCATTTTCTGCCATTTGCTTAATAGCCACTAACAACGTGTTCATGTCTACACTTGATGATGTTCGTTGTTCTTCTACTTTCTCTTCTACCTTTGTAGAAGTTTCTGGCCCAACAAATTCGAACTCGTCCACATTAATTCCATCCGCTTCCATTGCTTCACGTAATCGTGCCTGCAGATCCGCCTTTTGCCCGCTTATCGGCAAATTACGCTCCTCCAGTTCCTTTTTTAATTGCTGAATTCTCAATTCTCCGAATTTAACCATCTTGAATTTGGATTATTTGACAATCCCACTTCTGACACCAATTGTTACGAATTTACTCTTGCTAGTTTACTTTGTTAGGTTCGTATCTCTGGATTGACAAATAAAATCAACACTGTTTAATTTAATTCAACAACTCTTTATTTCACAACTCGTCTACACTATAGCAGTTTACTCTTAGCACTGATTTATTACGTTGGCGCTGCCACGGCTTATATAGCCACGCACTTCTCGCTGATGCCGACGTGTCCTTCTAGAATATCGCGTCTGGAAATTACCAGAACATACGGCTATACGGCGCCAGACGCAAGCAGACAGTCGCGGCGCCAGACTCAGCAATTGTTTACCTAGACAAGCAGACAGTGCGGCGCCAGATGTCTATTGTTTCGACGAGCAGACAGCCGTGGCGCCAGATGTCTACAACAAGACAAATGCTATTCCATATACCTACAGCTATTGTTCATAATCAGGGATGCATATAGTAATACAAATATAACTTAATACTACTTTTGTAACAGTATGTAAATATTTATAACATAATTGTTTTAGAAAAAGGTTAGTAAAAGTAAAAAGAACCTAATCAAAAATATTGTTGTGCACCGAGCACAGGAATCGTACAAGATTTTTGAAGATGTAGAAGATGTGTATTCAGTCCGAATTTAATGGCTTTATACTTATCTTTATTTCTAATTCCAACCACTTAACGCTTTACTACTCATTATTCAAGCTAACTACTTCTTACTCATATTTCATTTGTTCCTTCCAATGCAGGTAAGGATAAAGGGATGTCCAACTTATTCCAGTATGAGAGCGCCCCAAAATTAGCGTTTTTTAAAACATTTTCATTATTATGGCCAGATTGAACAAAATAATTACTTTTGGGCACTTAGATTTAGAGAATCAACATTTATAACGATTAAAAATTACTATATAGACAACTATTTAAATATTTTTATGGTACGTTAAAACAATTGACGTTTGACCTTTCAATACCCAATAAAAGGATTTAAGCTTGTTAGCTCTCAATCAATAAATATTTTTCATATCATTTTCCGTGAAAAATGAATACTATGATGCTTTACACCATAGAACGTTTCATCAAATACATTTAAATTTCACAAATTTATTTAAGTTTCATTGTTATACATTTTTTATTAGTGGTCTTGAACGATGTAACAAATCCCACTGTTTACATATTTCTTTTGGTAAGATTTCAATGTAGCCATCCCTCTTTTCCAATTGCTAATCGTCAAAACCTCTTGAACTTTGACAGTTGATCGGGTTCAGGAGGTTTTGTTGTTTAGCAATTGCTCTCTCACTTTCAATGGGAGATGAGTTGGGCATCTGTTTATCTGTGACGGACTCTGACTAGAACTGTGTCAGCTAAACAATGTGGTAGCCATTATATAGTAGATATTTAAAAAAAACTTTGCCAGCCAAAGTCTGGTTGATTCTGGCAATTTATGGTACATTCGTTTGATCGTTCCGTTTTGCGGTACCAATTATATAGAATTTATTTCTCTTATCTGGTCTCTACCCAGTTTTCGGCACATCTGAATTAAAACTGTCTTGGCATTCTTGTGTTGATCACAAAGTAATTGCATTGAAACAACGAATCTCATTTCCCTCATGTTCGCTACTGGTTCAGCCTCTTAATTAGGAACTGGCAATTTGCTGAAATGCTCTTTGACTACCGAAAATGCCTGTTGTTCATTTTATTGGTGGGAAATGGACCATCCACATCCACGCCAATTCGCTCAAATGGCGCCATGACGCCTGGATCCTTTAGCTACAACGCACTCATCACATTTGGCAATCCTTTCCAAAAACTGCTCAACTTTCGCTTTAAATTCTCTGAGGGTTTTGTGCGTTGACAACCGTGTTTCTGACTAAGAGGACAATTGAAACTTCTTTTATACATTTCTAAATTCACTCAGCTTGTTTAAAAATCATAAGATTTTGGTTGAATGCTTTTGCTAAAACTCTTAAACAGTCGTTCACATATGAATATGCTAGAAGACTGGTTGATCTCTTCTTTAACAGGGAGTCTGATTATAAGATTGTAGTAAGGCAATAACCTTCCCGGAGTTTATCGAAGGCATGAAAATGGATGATTAACATCTCGTAAAAACAAGGTTACAAGAAATTGAAAATTACTTTAAGCTTATGATGAAAACTCCTGAAACTAAACGAGGCAAGCAACAATTTGGAATCAGTCAAAATATAATTAAGGAGTAATAACAATTAAATATTCCCAGGGACTTTGTGAGTATAATTAAATTTTCAATTGAAAATATGCTTATCTTCCACTATTAAGTCAAAATAAAGTGAAAAGAAATATTTTCAATTAAAAAAATTACTATACATATGTTTGGGACATAAAAAGGTAAGTTTACACCAAATTTTGTAAATTTTTTTTTGTTAAAGATAAAAATAATACTGGGATATCTTAATTTTCCTCATACATTTTGAGATTAATTGAAAAAGGTGTTGACACAAGAGTTGTAGCTTTTTTCATTACCTACAACTTTAGCCTAATAACTTCTATAAAACTCATTGTTTCAATGAAAGAGCTTGAGTGCGCCTTGCTAACCAAACAGGGTCGGATGTTTTAGAGTTGTTACAATTCAAAATAGCATGGTCGAAAGATTTGAAGATCACTTTCAATTTCATACATCATATATTCTTATCTTGCTTTAAATCTTTGAATTTGTCATAATATAATAATAAATAATACTAGAAATACTAATATTTTTAGTTAGTATTAAAAACGGTAGGAAACGAATAATTTTTTTATTTTTCGAAAGAAAGAGAATAACCCATGGTTTGTTTTTACTAAAACTGTTTGGGGATTGTTAAAGTTATCAACCGACAGTCAAAACATTGTTTTTTTGTTACGGAGAATTTGGCCTTTAGTGAATAATCCAAATTATAAGATGCCGCAAGTTGTCACGTCAGGTCGAGCACTGGAGTTGATGACATATGTATGTATGTTCGAAAGTAAACAACTATCTTTTTCGAACTTTTTCGCCTCTTTTTTTAGTTAACCTCCTTTTACATGATATCAATGACAATAATATTTACTATTAAGTAGTAGGTATATTCACTTTAAATTATCAAAATTTATTATTAGAACGTTTATTGTAAAGAATAGTTTTAATTTACATAGAATGCTTATTTACGAATTATTTAATTTCTTTCAGATAAATGCGGACAATTATGAAGACGATGAATTGCTGACTGCTATTCGTAAAGATCGGAACTACTCATATGAAGATGAAGTAAATATGAATTGAATTTAGCAATATACATATAAGTATGTTATTTATAATTTTATCTAAAAGTCTCATCATCCTGCTCTTTTTGGCGTCTCTGTTGTTGTTGTGGTGACAGAAAACATTGCTAAATTAATTTCGATGAATTGTGCCGATTTGACATTTGATATAAAAATGTTTGAATAGGGGCACGGTCAAAATAGATATTCGAATGTATATATCTCTTAACTATTAAGCGTATGCTACACAGATTCAGGAAACCATTTATTTCTAGCATTTGGATTTAATATTTCGAATTATTGGAAATCGGAAAAAAACAAAAAAGGGCGTGTCATCGCCCACTTATTACAATATCATAGCTTGGCAACTACTTGACTGATAATAATGTCTGGTGCTAAAAAGGAATAAAATGTATTAAATTTTTCAGTTGCTACTGATATCTTATGTAATAATTCTGCTTTGATGTAGAATTTCTAACTACTTTGAAACTTTTGTGTGATCTGATTCCATGATAGAATTAAATGTAAACAAGAAAAAATATACATACATATGTATATCTTAATTTGAATTTCATTTATACCAGTTTTTATACTTTCGATTAGCGGAATATTGTGGGCATACCAATTATCTGATTTCGCTCAACTATAATACTAATATAGTGCCAAGAAACACGCTTACCAAGTTCTTAGATATCTTAATTTTTAGTTAGACAGTCAGTCCGGTATTCAATTCTTCTTGTTATATACGTACGTATATAGTAATGTATACATACATACATACATACATACCTACATACATACACACATCCATACATACACACATACTTACATACATACATACACACATACAAATTATGTATGATGCTACAACAACATTATATATAAGAGTATTAAGAGAACTTATCGTAACAGCATAATATTGAGTAATAAGAGAAATTAGAATAAGCTCTATGTTATTTATGCTTAGTGATAATATAAGAAAATAAAGAAAATCAAAAACTTATCGTAACAGCATAATATTGAGTAATAAGAGAAATTAGAATAAGCTCTATGTTATTTATGCTTAGTGATAATATAAGAAAATAAAGAAAATCAGTTCTGAATGTGACACTGAAGATTGTGTTTCATTAAAGAATATTAATGGCGACGAGGATTAAAACTTAAACAAAATTTAAGAAGATTTAAATATTGTTTACTCTGTGCACCTAAAAATTGAAAAATTGGTGAATTATACTAACTTCAAAGGCTTAAAAGTTATTAGGAAATACGGAACAATAAATGTGAAAAACGTCAAGCTAAATATAATAAGTAGCAGCATCAAATTATAAATTGGGTGAAATTTGTGAAAAGTGCGTTTGTAATAACGGCCTTTAATCAGGTCAATGAACTTGAATAAGGTGTTTAAAACTGTGTAACAAATCAGTTAAAAATAACTGAGTTTGAACATGACCTCTATGAAGGTTAAATACTGTCTGCTTAAAACTGCAACATATTAGTGATTTTTCTTAGTGCAAATTCAATTGTGACCTCTACGAAGGTTAGAGACTTAGTTCTTACAAAAACAAAAACTCAGAAGTGCAAAAACAATTTCGACCTCTACGAAGGTTAGAGACTAGTTTAATATGAAAACAAAAAAAAATTCAGTGATTCCTCTGAAATACAATAACAATTGCGACCTCTACGAAGGTTAGAGAAAAACTTCTTGCAAAAACAAAAATTCAGTGATTACTCTGAAGTGCAAAAACAATCGGGAACTCTTCGAAAGTTAAAGCATACCGACTTATAAAACAAAAACTACTTACATATATTTGGAATACATAAATACAAAAGCAATTAAATAATACCAATAACAAATTACGGATTCTCTCAAATAAAAATGCAATTGTGACCTCCACAAAGGACATCGAATTCAACAACACAGCACTTGTAACAACGCAACGAACGAGAGCGAGAAGTAAATTCAAAGAACATCAGAAGAAACAACAATTTCAGTAATAACAATAAGTACACCGGCACAAATAGTAGAGTCGACAATCAAATTGCAACGGGAGCAATAAGCTTAGCAGTTACAACACAAAACAACAAGAAGAAACGTACATAGGTAATTGTACGCCAAAAATTACATATGAATGTTTTGTGCTAACCTACATATGTATGTTATCACTGCGCTATTATATATTGTTTGACTAGCCATTTATCTACATACTTATATATATTTATTGCTTATTCTTACATTTACTTTTAATAATAGTACATAACCTTTTCTTTACGTTATTATTTTAAAACAAATACACTTTTAATAATGGACGCCTTAGAAGTGAGCAAATTTAACCTTATTTTAAGTTGTATTAAAAATATTGAAAGCTTTGATGGCAATGATCAGAATCAACTGCCAGATTTTATAAGTCAAGTTGAAAACATCATACCATCAATTTTGGAATTTGACAATACTAACCGATGTATACTTTTTGGATATGTTAAAAACAAATGCGTTGGCAAAACCAGAGAAGCAATTCATAGATACACTAACGTAACAACTTGGGACATTTTAAAAGACATACTTACAAAGAACTTCGGTGAAAAACTTAGTAGTAATGATTTAATGGACAATCTTAAAACCTGTAGACTACAAGGAACTATAGAAAATTATTATTTTCAAATTAACAAACTTGCAAATAGAATCCATAACAGAAATTTGACTCATGGCGATAACACTTACACAACAAGTGAGATAAACCGAATTTCACTTAAAACATTTAGGGACCATTTACCAGAACCCACTCGCACGATGATATTCGCTAGAAACCCTACGACCTTAGAAGATGCATTTCAAATAATATTAGATGCTAGGCACCAAAGTTACACTCAATTTGGACCAGCAAAACAAGGCTATTTGAGTACAAATACTACAAGAACTGACTTTAGTAATAACTATAGAAACCCTAATAAACCTATAAAAATATTAGCTCCAAGCTATAACAGACAGTACATTAATAAATATGATGAAAGCCATAATACAGATAATGACAACAATTACAATAATCACAACTTTGTGAACAATTATACACCTTTACGCCAAAACCAACGATTTCCCACTGATAATTTGGATCAGTATTATGATAATAACCCTGGTAGCTCAAGATTCACAGGACAAACAAGGCGATCAAATTACTCACAAGCCCCAAATACAAACATACCAAAATATACTCCAAACAATAATCTGTATCAAACTAGGCAGTCTAATTTAATAAATCATAATAAAAGTTTGAACAGTTCTAATCAACAAGTGGTACCAATGGAAATTGGAAATTCCAATGTAAATTTTCCTATCGTGGGCGAGGAAACCTTCCTTACATAATAATTAATAACCCCATAAAAAAACTAAAATTCATAATCGATACTGGCGCAGAGTTCAGTATAATTAACCCTGATATTTGCCATCCAAGATTGAAGCGAAATGTAAATGTAATAGCAAAAGCTTTAGGTACAAAAATATTGATAACAAAACTTTGTTCATTTCCGATATTTAAAGAATTCAATTTCAACAATTATTTCTGTGAGTTTTTAGAATATGCTTTTAACAAAAATTTCGATGGATTAATAGGAAATAATATTTTGAAAGACTTAAATTGCGTCATTGATTTGAATAACAGACAATTAATAACAAAAAATGCTGTTATGACTTTATATTTATCTGAAGAAGAAGAATCTTATAACGAAATGTCTTATAAGGAAAACTACTTTGAATTCTTTAATTCCGAAATCGAAAATTATAATATTACAAAAGTTATTAAATTAAACCATCTGGCAGATTATGAAAAAGAGAAGTTAGTGAAAATATTAAGAAAATATAAACATGTTTTTTATGACAAAAATACTAAATTAACATTTACAAATGAAATAAAGCATAGAATTATAACAAAACATGATATGCCAATATATTCAAAATTGTATAGATACCCTGAGATACATAAGGAAGAGATAAATAATCAAATTGAAAACATGTTAGAACAAAATATTATTAGACATTCTCATAGTCCATATAATAGTCCTATATGGATCGTACCAAAAAAATTAGACTCGTCGAATAAACAAAAATGGCGCATTGTAATTGATTATAGGAAGTTAAATGATGTCACTGTCGAAGATAGATTCCCTATACCAAATATTGACGATATATTCGATAAGCTAGGTAGATGCCAATATTTCACGACTCTGGACTTGGCCAAGGGTTTTCACCAAATAGAATTGCATCCAGATGACATTCCAAAGACTGCATTTTCAACAACTACTGGGCATTACGAATTTTTACGTATGCCGTTTGGGCTTCGTAATGCACCAGCTACGTTTCAACGACTGATTAACAATGTATTGAAAGAATACATTGGTTCAATCTGTTTAGTGTACTTAGACGACATTCTAATTTTTTCGACAAGTATTGAAGAGCATTTAGAAGCGATTAATAAAGTATTAAAGCGTTTGAGTGAAGCCAATCTAAAACTTCAAGTTGATAAATGCACATTCCTTGTAAAAGAAACTGAGTTTTTAGGTCACGTTATCACTCCCAATGGCATCAAACCCAATCCGGAAAAGATAAAAGCTATTCAAAAGATTTTATTACCTAAAACTCAAAAAGAAATTAAATCATTTTTGGGCATAACAGGCTACTATAGGCGCTTTATTAATGATTATTCTAGAATAGCGCACCATTTGATTAAATATCTGAAAAAAGGCGCAAAAATTAACATACATGATAAAGACTATAAAGCGGCATTTGAAAAATTAAAGGTACTGATACAAAATGACCCTATACTGGTGCATCCAGATTTTAATAAAACGTTTACGCTTGTTACCGATGCAAGCAATTTTGCATTAGGAGCAGTACTGACGCAAGGAAATAAAGTTATTTCTTTTGCCAGTCGAACTCTAAATGGACACGAAAAAAACTACAGCACAATAGAAAAGGAGTTGCTGGCCATCGTGTGGGCCACGAAATATTTCCGACCATACATTTTTGGCCGTAGATTTATTATTAAGACAGATCATCGTCCCCTTGTTTGGCTCAACAGTATAAAAGAACCGAATGCGAAAATCCAAAGATGGAAA
Source organism: Bactrocera dorsalis (assembly GCF_023373825.1). NCBI lineage: Eukaryota > Metazoa > Arthropoda > Insecta > Diptera > Tephritidae > Bactrocera > Bactrocera dorsalis. The sequence continues at coordinate 25,850,269 of NC_064307.1, read as the reverse complement.
ATTAAGCTAAACGAGTTCGATTTTGAAGTTAACTATATAAAAGGAAAAGAAAACGTAGTAGCTGATGGACTTAGTAGATTAAGTTATGAGCCAGCTGATAGTGAAATAGAGCTGAACCTAAATGAAATTTTTGAGGAAGATGTCAATACAGTACATAGCGCAGAAAGCGATGATACTGATTACATTAAAATAACTGAAAAACCAATTAATATGTTTAAAATTCAAATAGTCATCCAAAAGTCCAATGTCGATTCTGTAAAAACTCAAATATTATTCAAAAACAAAGTTCGTTATAACGTAAAGGTAGCAGATAAAAATAGTATTTTAAATTTCATGAGAGAGAAACTACCTGTAAAAGGACTTGCAGTAGTTTTTTGTCCAAATATTGAGTTATACCTCGAGTTTCAATCTAACTTCATTAAATATTTTGTGAAAAATAAAAATCTTAAAATATTAAAATCAAACATGCTTATACAGGATATAACCGACAGAGAACAGCTTTTGCAATTAATAGAGAAAATTCATTATAAAAATAATCACAGAGGGATAAATGAGGTTTTTGAGGAGTTAAAAAATGATTATTTTTACCCAAAATTACAAAAGGAGATACAAAATTACATTAACAATTGCAATATTTGCAAACTTGCAAAATTTGATAGAAATCCAATAAAACACAATATATCAATAACACCTACCCCAAATAAACACAATGAAATCGTTCATGTAGATATATGGTTTCCACAGCGTGGCATGATGTATCTGACAAGCATAGACAAGCTAACGAAATATGCAACTGCCCACTATCTGGAAGATAGGACGTGGGTATCAATACTCAAAGCTCTTAAGCAAAGGATTCAATATTTAGGAAAACCAAATCTGCTTATATTTGATAACGAAATCGACACTGCTACAATTAGAGAATTTTTAAAGAATCAAGACATAAAATTTCACACAACAACAGCTTATTTAAAAACAGGAAATGCAGATGTGGAAAGACTGCATGGTACTCTCAATGAGCATATTAGACTCTTTAATGCTGATCCAGATAATAAAGACGATATTTCCGAAAAGGTTTATAAAGCTATAATATCATACAATAATACTATTCATTCTACTACTAAAACACGACCGATCGATCTTATAAATAACTTAGTTTCACACGAAGAATTAGCTAAACTTTCCCAAATAATACACACAAGAAAGTCTGAAAGAATACGTATGTTAAATCAGAAAACCAATAGAGTTGCAACGGAAGGTTTTGCCAATGACGTTGTAAAAAATAATAGAGTAAGTAAATCAATGCCTAAGTATAAAAAAATTACAAATTATACACAGGAGGGAAACTATTTATTGTCTAAGGATAATAAATTTAAAAAAATATATAAAACTCAAGTTAAAAGAAAGAATAATTGTTAACATAAAATTTTATTTACATTTTGAATTACCAGGTACTGTTAATTCTAGTGGTGGAGGAGTAATGTATACATACATACATACATACATACCTACATACATACACACATCCATACATACACACATACTTACATACATACATACACACATACAAATTATGTATGATGCTACAACAACATTATATATAAGAGTATTAAGAGAACTTATCGTAACAGCATAATATTGAGTAATAAGAGAAATTAGAATAAGCTCTATGTTATTTATGCTTAGTGATAATATAAGAAAATAAAGAAAATCAGTTCTGAATGTGACACTGAAGATTGTGTTTCATTAAAGAATATTAATATATAGTATAAGCTCTAGTAGCTTTTTATAAGCGCTACCAAAAATAAATTCATTAATTTTTCACTAAATTGTTTTGTTTGATAACTTGTTGGCATTTTGATGGTATAAGGACCCGCCGGCTTACCCCATTTCGATCACGATCGTTTTCGCATAACGTTGTCATAAGTGACTAATTTTTCAACACCAGTAACCATCAGCTTCAAAAATGGTTCATCAGCAATTCGCAGTTGGAACTCGAAATACAGATTATTAAAGCCATCTAGAAAAATAATGGATTTCTTTTTATTAGATCTTATACATATGTATGTATGTATATTGTGCAAATATATGGTATATATAATTTTTTTTATCTATCACCGTTAGTTTTGAGTTTTACAAACAACAGCTGGGTGAACAAAACAGTAATACTTACTCTTTAAATATTGTTTCGAAAGAATAATTAACAAATTATTGTAAAAAACACATACCCTGTTTTTCATTTGCGAAGTCGTTAGATCATTGACCTTACCCATTTTTAAACAATTCTTTCTTTGGGAATTTGTTTGTCAATCCCTCTTCAGATACCAATTGCATCAAAGACAATAAAATCATCATTGACGTCGGAGGAAGAAACAAGACCATCCTTAGAATCTTTGTTTATTCGACTAATTCGCTTATGCAATAAAACTGATGTACTCGTATATTTTATTCAAAAGCAATCATATTATTTTAATAAGTAATTTAAAATTAATAAAAGGAAATTTTTGTTAATATATTTTTTTTTGAATTGTATACAGATAACTTGCTCCAAATCGTGTTTGCCAGACTTCGAAAATAAGCTGAAGTCGTTCTACACCGAGCATTTACATACGGATGAAGAAATTCGACTGGTTTTGGATGGTTCTGGATATTTCGATGTCAGAGAGTAAGTACACAGCATAATTCACATTGCACTTCCACAAGAGATTGCAAGACAAACATTATTATTAACCTTCAGAAATGTTTGAGGAATCTTCTGTGAATATTTGAGGACATTTGGATTTACTTATTTCCACTAAAAACAGCCACTGCTTCGTCATAAAATCTTACGTCCCTTGATTCTACTTACTCTAACTGTCTGCCAGGAGCTTATTAAGTGCTCTTTCGCGAAAGCATCATACGCTTGCCTTTAACCCTTTTTAGTTTTGCGTATCTAGTATTTTTGGCCGCCCTGGACGGGACGAAAAACAAAAACACCGGTATGTTTGTGATTTTTTTTTACTCTTTGAATGGAAACATGTGTTCTTCCAATAATTCGACCGATTTCAGGGTATGTTTTTCCTTCTTCGAGAAGTTTAACACTATATACGAGTATACCAGACCAGTCCAAATGACTGTTTTCGGTATTTCAATTTAAAATTCCTACTACGTCTAATATTTTTTTTCGTAATGATATCATAATTTTTCTAGCTATAACTAAAGAATTAATTTTATAAAGTTTATATTACTGTACATATGTATACTGTATTTAAAAGTAAATAAAGACTGGAAACCCCATTAAACGCTTCCTTTTTAAGAGCAGTCAATTTAACTGGTTTGGTATAAATAAGTATACTTTAATCGTTGGTATATCTAGTGTTAATCATTATTTCATTTTCAAAGGGACTTTTATCTTAGGCGATATTCGATATTTTTAAATTTAATAAGAAACTGAATTGAAAACAATATTTTGATTTTCCTTCTTTTACGAAAGCAAGTAAAATTATAAATTTCTTACATCTTTACATTTGTTTAGAGATTCCGCGTCGGTGTTAACGCTAGGCGCTGAAAAACCAGCCGCCAGTGCTTTTATTTAAGTACGCCAGTGAGGCGTAAAGTAAATCAAATTAATACAAAAGAATTTATATGCAAAACAAATTACTTTATAAATAATACTTACATCCATTTGTACAACCGTTAAACATCATCATTTTCTGAAAAATTTTCTAGTAGTACATATACGAGTATATAAATGATTAACGGAAATTGCCTGTGAGCTTATGGGTAAATTACAAGTTTTCCCATAGGCGCAAATTGCGGTGGGTCGGAGGGTAACGACAGGTAACACACATCCAAGGGGTAAAATCGGATCAAAAATTCTCCTAGCCCCATATACATACCTTATAAAGGATTTTCGAACCTCAGGTTGATTTTATACCGTTTATATCGGTGAATATGTGAATTATTTTTTTATTTCTGCCAGTTCCAATCACTATCAATTTAAACAAATTAACATAGAATTTACTATTATTTCGGCCACCAGTGTATATACATACATACATAAATATGTATATGGTAAATAGTTAGAAGCGGCTGTATTTCCTCTGCAAAAATCTCCATTACTTTTCGAAGTCTCATGTACTCAATGCAGAGCAACAATTGTTCAGGTTACAAAAAGAATACTAGCTATGGAGTATGAAAAGAAGACATGTTCTTTACTATATTAGATAAAGTATGTATTATATACATACGAATATATACTGTACGTCCATTTAATTTAATTTTATTTTTTAGTGCAAAAGATGATTGGATTCGAATCGCTGTTAGTAAGGGAGACTTAATAATCATACCAGCCGGCATATATCATCGATTTACCTTGGACATAGAGGTAATAACAACTTTTATAATTAATATAATTTGATTTTTTTTCGTTTTTAATCCCTATTTTAGAAAATAGATCAAGCCTTTTATAATAGAGAATAATTTTTATAGATTACTGATTACTGCAAAAGATTACTGTAACATTGTATTACGATTTTCGACTTTATTTTGAAATTTATTGAAAGGTAAAACATTTTCATAAGCATTTAATCAACTGTCACATGACATGACAATTACCTTTACTCAGTTGAATTTAAGTTAAAGCAATTCGACTTCAGAATAATTAAATTCTTTTTTTAAGTTAGAAACGCACGTAATTCTTACTAAAAATACTAATATCATAAATACCGCATGAATTTGTTAGTAGCCCTTTTTCTAAATCATTTTTTTTGTATATTTGTAATGAAGATATAATTAAAAAACATACCCTATAAAGAATTAGATTGGAGGTAGCGAGCCCCAATCCCGGCCTCGCGTTATACACATCACTTAGTCAGTTTTAAACGCCGTCCCACCTGGGTGGGTGAGGTTCAAGTTGCCTTTCATCGAAGTCATCTAACGGTAAGCGCAGGCAGACCATGCGCACAAGATGGTAAGCGTCATGTGGGGACTAATTAAATGATAGACATACAATTTGGTATGTGGGTGTCGATTCTGCATAAGTAGGATATTAATTTACCACAGTATCCGTATCAAAGTTGCGCAAGGGTGACTTTAGATTCTCGGGCCAACTTGAGCTTTTTGTCTGCTATGTACTACTGTGATCAAATTGAAAGGTGAATTTTTAATTTATATTTCGCGCCTTTTTCGAATCGGTATTTTTTTTCTGTTAGTTGGTAGTACTGTGACATCTATACTAAATCACGTCGAAATATTCATTAGTATTTGAGATACGCGTCGTTTTGTGAGGCTCTAAAAGTTAATTTTTCAACTTTTACTATGTCTGAATTTATTGAACAAAGAAGTGCGATAATTCACCATCTCATACTACATTGGTTATTTGTGATCATTTCGCCACATTTTAACTAATATCGTGATGCAACCACCGCATTCGCCTGATTTATCTTCGTGCAACTTTTGGCCATTCAGCAAATTCACATGACCACTCCGAGGACACCGTTTTGACTCAATTGAGGATATAAAAGCTGAATCGAAGAAGACTCTGATGGCCATCACGACGGAGGATTTTTCCAAGTGCTATGATGACTGGAAAATTCGTTGGCATAGGTGTATTGCTGAAATTCCACGAATGCAGTATTTCCACACTTGCATCATCAGTAACTTGCGGATTTTGTTGTGTCTGTACTGTGGATTCAGAGGGAGTCGGAGGATCGCCGATCGCTCAGATAGTTCATGGTCCACCTTTTCAGCGCTGGAGGTAGCTTATTTGGTGCTTCTAGTGGCGTTATGTGAATGTGTTAAAGGCTTTTTGCAAGTCCAACGTTAGTAAAGTCGTCCTCTTACAGGGCGTTGATGGAGATTAATGCTACTAACTATCTAGGCGTTTACGACGTTAGATGCGTGGTGGTATTATACATTTTCCGGAAGCCATGTTGATGGTGAGCTAGACTTTGGTGGTGAGTAAATTATGGAAGTAACAAGGCCTCGATTGTCTTCACTACTAGGGAAATAATAATTATCGGATTATAATACTCCCTTTGTTGTCTGATTTCCCATGTTTCAGTAGATGGATCAGTATTACAACTTTCCGGGGTATTTGAAGAGTAGTCAGCGACGGGTTGAAGATCTTGGTTAGGTAACTCACCACCGTCAAGCCTAGATGCCATAGCATCAAGATGTTAATTCTGTCTAATGCAAGGATTACCACAGGATAGGTTATGATATTTATTTGTTAGAATGCATCATTTTGTGAATATTTCGAATTTAATTACGATTTAAAACTATGTTTACAATAGTTTAAAGAGGAGAATCAAACATCGTTAAAACTATAAGTTTTTTAAGTTTATGTATATATATATTCTTATTATGGAGAGCCTATATCCATTTTAGGGATGCTTTCTAAAATTTACCATCAAACTAAGATTTGAATATATGTCACTTATAATCTTTTGCAGAATTATATCAAGGCAAAACGATATTTTGTGGGTGAACCAATTTGGCTACCTTACAATCGACCATCTGATAATATGGAGTGTCGTCAAAAATATTTAAATCATCAAGCAAACGGATTTTTACCTATTACTAATTCTAAATAAATTGTTACATCACTATGTTTATATTAAATAAAATAAATCGTCTTTTCGGATAGACCTTCAGGCAGTAAGCTTGTGTATTAGCTAGATTGGTGACCTTAGACGAAACCTAAGGCAAGTATTTACTTTTTTTCAAAAACGAACAACACGGTAACAGTGGATAAAGTACCACCATCACGTAGATTGCACGACGACCAGCCAACTTACTATCATAGCCACATTGCTTATCCAACATTTTTGTCATCATAAATAAATCAAAAGTAATGTCCATTTTTATAATTAATCACCTTTTGTGAGCAATAAATAATTTAAAATGTTTTGATTTTTCGTGTAAAAATTCTCAGCTGTTTTCGAGCACAGCATCATGATCCTTTCCACAGTTAGTAATATCTTCTGTGATCATGTTTTTGTGTAGACTCTAAGAACGTTATTTTTGTATGTTTGGAACATTTTTATACTGATTTTATTTCAGCAATCCTAAATCGCCATATAAGAAAATTGGTTGGAGCATCTATTTATATAAAATAATTTAGCTTGGAAGCGATAGCAAGCGACGTCTCCTGATCAACTATTTCAAAGATTTAATTTATATAAAATGCAGATCTTCTTTCATTTTTGACCATGCTGGAGTATGGTATCTGCATTCATTTATGTAGAAAGGTAAATAACGTATTGTCTTATTAGTGAAGTCAATGTGGACGAATTTCATGATAATTCTAATGATTTCAATATCATCAGCATACGCCAGCAGATGTACACTCTTATAGAAGATGGTAGCTTCTGTGTTTAGTTCTGCAGCTCGAATTATTTTCTCCAGAAGTAGGTTGAAGAACTCGCACAAAAGCCTTATCAGGATAACTCTTGCCAACAGGTACTTCGGACTGAGTAGGCAATTGAGAAGCAAAGTCCTCTCTCGACGAACAAAAACCAAACTCTATAAGTCGCTCATAATTCCCGTCCTGCTATATGGTGCACAGGCTTGGACGATGTCAACAACAGATGAGTCGACGTTGCGAGTTTTCGAGAGAAAGGTTCTGCGAAAGATTTATGGTCCTTTGCAAGTTGGCCACGGCGAATATCGCATTCGATAGAACGAAGAGCTGTACGAGATATACGACGACATTGACATAGTTCAGCGAATTAAAAGACAACGGCTACGCTGGCTAGGTCATGTTGTACGGATGGATGAAAACACTCCAGCTCTGAAAGTATTCGACACAGTACCCGTCGCGGGAAGCAGAGGAAGAGGAAGACCTCCACTCCGTTGGAGGGACCAAGTGGAGAAGGACCTGGCTTCGCTTGGAATATCCAATTGGCGCCACGTAGCGAAGAGAAGAAACGACTGGCGCGATATTGTTGACTCGGCTATAATCGCGTAAGCGGTGTCTACGCCAGTAAAGAAGAAGAAGAAGAAGCAAAAAAATCGAGTGGCGGCACTAGGTATACGTCACAAACTGAGTGAGGCAGCCATTATACGCTATGAAAGAGCTGGATTAAAACATAGAGAATTCCAACAAAGCATTTCAGCAATGAAGTTCACAACAATGAAGCAGATGAGAGACGCCATCGAGGACTATTTCATTAATCGCGGAGGGCTAAGTGAGCCACAAGTATACCAACTAAGCAAGCGACAACAATAAGGGGAAATATGCTGAGTCAACGAAACAAGATGATGAATTTAAAGCACAAATGAAATGCTACAATTGCAACGCACCTGGACAACGTGCAACAAAGTTCATCCAAACGGAAGAAAAAGACGACAGTAGCGTTACGACGACTTGGTGCAACCAACCTTGACGAATGTTTCGAGAAATAAGTCTACATAAAAGCGCAACCATATACCGCATTCATCGACACCGGCAGCCAATGCAGTATCATTCGCAGATCAGTAGCCAAACGCATCGACGATAAAGCCGTAAAATGCTGTTTACAAGTAAAGGGCATTTGCGGAGGGGTGCGTACGTTCACGGAGGCTATTATCATAGACATCACCATCGACGGAATCAACATCAAGGCGCAAGCCTACATCGCTGATGACGAGTTACTAGAACAAGACGTTTTAATAGGTTAAGATGTTATCATCAATGCAAACATTACCCTGAAAGTTGAAAATGGTCGCACAATATTCGGAAGCAGACGCCGGTAATAATTGAAAGCAATTTTTCCAAATGTCCAATTTCAGCCATGAAGCAGAACGAAATAAGATGCAAGGTCTTCTGGCAAGCTATGCCGATGTTTCCTCCAGTGGGCTAAAAGATATTGCCAAAACTGACGTAGTTCAAGCTAACATCGAACTTGAGAGCAATCGTACCGTATTTCAAGAGCCTTACGAGTATCATATCCCAGAACCGAAGCGTGATATTGTCAACAAGATGATTGAAGAATTACGTGAGCGTGATATTATCACGAAATCGACATCCGAATACGCAAGTGCCGTGGTTTTAGTCAAAATTTATAAAATGACAAAGAAAGAAATTTTTCCAGTCCCGAATATTGAAGAACGGCTACATGAAACAAAACGTTTCCGATACTTTTCGTCACTCGATTTGAATAGTGGGTACTATCAGATCGAAATGACACCCGATAGTCGGAAATACACTGCTTTTATCACAACGGACGGCCTATTTGAGTTCAAACGCATGCCGTTTGGTTTGTGTTTAATAGACTTATGGCAGAAATCCAAAGACGAGTGTACACGAGTACGGGGTTTTACACATGTGAACATGTCACATGTTTTTACGGATGTTATTTTCCAAAGACCATAAATTCATATCGGGTGACTGGGCCGGTAGATGCATTAGATGTGAATAATTCCATATTAGCCAGGTCTGTACTATTGACAATTTGTGTTTAAGATCGTTGTCCTGATAATTGCAGAAAATTTGACATATCCCAAGTTTTTCGGCACTTTGGATTAAATTTCCTTTTAATTTCAACAAAGCCCAAATTTCCAACGCCGACTGCAGACCTACATGCCCATACTATAACACAGACCCCACCATGTTTAACAGTTGGCCTAATGTTTGAAGCTTATTGGTATTGGGTTTCCGCCATACGTCGACTCGTCAGCAAAAATTACAGTGTTCCAGAAGTTATAATCTCTAGTTTCCAGCTTCCTGATAAAGGCAACTCAGCTTAGTTATTATTATATTTTTTTGCTAATGAATTCGGGCCTATTTTTCTTATTTTAACTCGAAACTTGTGGATAAATACAAGCCGTAGATATTCAAATGGTTTGTAAAATGTGCTGTGAACATTTCAGACTTCTACGTCGATGCAGCGCTGCCAACCCCGCATTTTCGGCTTGTACCACTCACAGAAACACGTCCCGGGAAAATGTTTGTCCTGACTCTCCAGGTGCTCGTTCGTTAGCTAGGAACGCCCTCTACCGAATGCAGTCGGTGCGCACAGGCTCCAAAGTACAATTGCGGCGGAAGAAAATCAGTCCTATTACTTTTCGGAATTATTATTAAAGCGCTAGAATGTTATGTATAATTTCCCCTATTAATATTTTCAAAGAAATACTTATGTCCGAAATTCCCTAATCCATCAGAATGTATTGAATACCCGCTACATTTATGACGGGAATTTTCAACTCTTTTGGGAAGTATTAAAAGTCCGCAATTTTGTTACTATATATTTTTGTATTTGTTATAAAACATTCATGAATTATTTATGTACATTTCTTGTTTTAGATCAAAATGTTATTCGAATCAAATCCTTTGCGATTTAAAGAAATAAAATGAAAGCGTCTTAATATTTTATGTAAATTTAAAACTGTGACCTTTTTATTACAATTAATTAATTTATCATTATATTTAATACTTCTAAATTTTATAAAATATTTAAATTAACTATCCTATTTGTATCCTTATTCAGCATTTTTATAAATATTTCTATTGCGTAGCAGCGAACTGCAACGAACAAGAATAGATAGGGTGCCATCCGAGCACGGAAGGTCCTTTCGTCTTTCCTTGTTCGAACCAGAGAGAGCCGCAACGAGTATGATTAAGTCAGATCATTAAACTCGTGCCAAAAATGCAATAAAACCAACTCAGCTGATCACATACAAAATGTTGTAACAATGGTTGATCGCGTCAAGTACCAACCAGCGTCAACTGAATTGTTGCAACGCGAACAATCTCTTTTTCGGCAGTCACTATCGAGTAAACGATATGGTCACCTTCGGTTCAAATCAAATCATATCAGCGACGGTTGCTCCAATCGAACGGATTAATTACTCGAGTCACTGTTGACAGCCATAGCTTCGATGTCGTAGATAACTCCGTCTATTTTGGAACCAGTATTAACACAAACAACAATGTCAGCCTCGAAATCCAACTCAGAATACCTCTTGCCAACAGGTGCTACTTCGGACTAAGTATTAATTGAGAAGTAAATTTCTCTCTCGACGAACATAAACAAAACTCTATAAGTCAGGGTTATTCCCGTCCTGCTGTATAGTGCAGAGGCATGGACGATGACAATTCGGACCAAAAATATTCAGTTATCATTAAGCGGTAGCGATTCCCATTAACACTTACGTGCCGGTCTTGATCATCACGGAAGAAGTAAGGTACAATGATGCCGTCGGCCCATAAATAGTACCAAACCGTAATTTTTTCTGGATGCTATGGTGACTCATGGAGTACGCACGAATGTACTTTAACAGGATTCTTATCGAAAAACCCGCTCTTAAGGTTGAGGCCCCTGACTCAGAATTTCGATAGTAAGTTTTAATAATTTCAACTCGTTGTTGGATAGATATACGATTTCATGATGAAATGGCAAGACTTACTGAAGAACCTTATTGCTGTCCCTATCGGTCTACTTTTGTAGTGCCCTATTGAAAACCCCTATATAATTTTTCAAATTATTTTGATTGTTTGGTTTTTCCAAAAAATTCTTCTGCGCAGAATGCTTCCATTGAAATGAGTTTTAGGCGGCTCCACCAAATATATACATACATATTCGTAAGTTTGTGGTCTAGTAGAGAACTGCAACGAGCAATATATTTTTCGTCGGAAACTTTCAGAGATGGAGCATTTTCATCCATTCGGATTACATGATCTAGCCAGCGTAGCCTTAATTCGCTGAACTATGCCAATGTTGTTGTATAACTCGTACAGCTCATCGTTCCAGCGCATGCGATATCCGCCGTTGCCTATGCGCAAAGAACATAATTCTTCCGCAGAACTACATATTGTATGTATGTATGTATGTACATATATGCAGCTTCTAAGTACATACATATATGTACAAACATATCTGCGTATTTTTCAATTAACAGAAAGTTCTGGATATTTTTTACAACCATGATTTTTGACATCATTAGAAAGCCTGAATATATGTATATATTTTAGGCACAAAGATATACTGTCCTCTCTCATTTTCATTGGGATAACTCACATATTGGCGGATATTTGCGGTACAAAGTCTCCCGGAAAATCGAAAATTTTCCGCAATTGAATACAGTTGGAAAGTTACAGGAGTGAATAAACAAGGTCTCTAGAGCGCGAAGCCTACATACCTGAATTTTAGAAATCAAATTGTTTAAAGTGGCATCCACGATTTCTCAAAAACGGTTCCATTGATTGTTTAAAATTTTTATGCTTAACCTTTTTTTTTATAAAAAATCGCAAAAAAATCTTAAATTGGGGGTTTTTTTAAAAATTCCTAGTCCCGGAGACAACTGTCTTCTCACACACTTATTAACATGCAACTTGTCTACCGTTTGTTTATCTTTTTTCTTAATGCGTGCGTCTGGAGCGATAAATCTCGCAAATTAAGAAAAATAGTTTTACTTTAAAAATTTTATAATTACAGCCCAACATTTAATTAGTATACTATATACATATATAGTAAATGTTGGAAAAATCTGCGTTTTTTATTTCATCATAAAAATTTCCGAAAAAACCTTTCATACAGGGCTGACACAAGGGATGACCTCCTTAATTTATCAAGCTTTTTATTAATATTGGTTTGCGTGATCACCCACTATGGATGATCAGTTTATTCCTCTTAATTAAAG